>NC_041693.1:0-70000 GCF_900097015.1 Plasmodium sp. gorilla clade G2
TCATGATATTAGAGCAAAGGGTTCCATTTGCTTTTATTATATTAAGACATAAATTATATTCTCTTCAATGTATATTAGATATAAAGAATAATAATAATGATAAGAATATGATGAAATGGGGTAAGTAATTATCTTAGAATGTATGTTGATTATATTATGGGTGAGATAAAAAACCTTGAAATACCTATAGATAGTAACAAATATAAAATATGGAAATTTCATATAAATTTAAAATTATTTTGTTTTAAGTAGAACTATGAAAGGAATTACCATTTTTTATTAAAGGATTGCTAATATGAAAGAGACAAATTGAAGAAATAACAATTAAAAGTGAATCAAATAATCGATTAAATAACCAGATGTTTTTTGATTTACGTACGTATGCAAATTATAGGTATATTTTTTCATTACAATCAGTTATATGTCATATTTTTAGATCATTTTATTACAACAAAATTTTTGTTGAAATTCATACGCCGGAAAATTATTAGGAGAAAGTAGTTTTTAGGGTGGTGCTAATGCATTTAAAATAATTATTTTAAATCAGAATGGATTTACTTAGGCACAATCACCACAGTTATATAAACAGATGTGTATTTAACTCTGGATTTGATAAAGTTTTTTGAAGTAGGTCCAGTATTTTAGAGCAGAAAATGTAATACTTATAGACCTTATGTTGAATATGTATCATTAGAATTGAGATGACATATAAAGTTTGATTTATGAAAATGTCTATTTTTATGGGATAGTATGTTTAAACATATATTAAAGAATTTAAGGCTTCATAATGAAAAAAAATAAAACCATTTATTAAAACAATTAAAAATCAATACCCATCAGATGATTTTGTATGGGTTAGATACTACACCCATTTTCACATATGAAGAAGCTATTAAAATTTTAATAAAAAATGGAAAATTAGTTTTAAAAAAGAAGAAGATATTATTAAACATATGTTTAAACAAACAGATTTTAGAAAAGGAATTAGGCAAATTAATTAATAGTATCTCATAATACAGATTATTATATTATAATAAATTTTCCATGCATGCCTAAGGACCTTTCTATACTATGTACTAAAGAAGATGATCCTAAGATATCTTAATTTCATATGACTTTTTTATGAGAGGAGAAAATTTTATCAGGTTCTCAAAGAATAAGTGATATGAAGTTATTATTAGAAAATATTAAACTTATTTAATTTTAGATCCAAACATAATGAACTTTTATATAGGATTCTTTGCATATTCTTCCTTATCCTCGACTCTTTGTTGTGGGAATAGGTTTAGAGAAGTGCTTATGCTGTTCTGGGGTTTGGAATAATATAAGAAAAAACGTGTCTTTATTTCCAAGGGACCCCAATTTTTTAGGTTAATACCTTGAGGTCATTCCCAAAAAAAGAAAAAAATCTACATAAATATATATATATATATATATAATATATATATATATGTATTATTTATTTTATTTTTATTATTATCTATTTATATATATATAATATTTTTTTTTTGACATTTATTTTTATGCTTTACATTAACGTATTAATTAAATCGCACATTACACTGTTGTGTTGTGCTATGCTATTGACCATTTTTTTTAAACTAAAAGGAAAAGGAAGGTTAAAATATTATATATAAATATGAATATATATAATATATATATATATATTTATCTTTTAATGTGATTATTATTCAAAATCCCCCCTAATTATTATTTAATAGAGAACTTATTCGTCTCAATCAAACAAAAAAAAAAAAGAAATATTATATATATATAATTAAAATGTCTTATTTGAAACCATTAATGTTTTTATATTTAATACACACATAAAATCATACTAGGGTCCCTTATATTTATATATCAAAGGAGTATTTATTAAATAATTTTTTTTTTTTTTTTTTTTTTTTTTTTTAAAGCCTGGAATTAATTTTATTTAAAAAATTAAATATATACAATATGTATATATTTATTTATTTTCTTCCATTTAGGATGTTGGTCTATACTATTTTGTTTTTCCCTAAAAAAAAAAAAAAAAAAAAAAAAAAAAAAAAAAAAAAATTAATAATGAACTACCAAAAATATATGCATCTTTTAACATAATGCCCTTTCCCCTATTTTTATTTAAAATAATAAGAAAAAGATACATAAATATATAAATATGCATATGCATGTATATATGGTAAATAAATATAAATAAATAATATATATAAATAAAATATATATATTATAAATATTATATATATATATATATATATTTTATAAAAACATGAACAATATATAAATGATAATGATATTCAAAACAGCTATGTAAACGAAATAAAAATGGATGAGTATATGGAAGAAAGGTATTATAATATTAAATAATGAACGTGAGGGATTCTGCTTCAAAAACAATAATATAGATGGATAAAATGGAAACCAATATGGTAGGGTGAAAAACTTATAATGGTGATGAGAATATAAATAATTCCATTAGGAGGAACAACACATAAGGAACATGGTGAATGAATATAAAAAAATAAAATCATTTGTAAGTTAAGAAAGAAATTTGTATATATGAGGAGAAAAGGATTATATTCATACATTATATAATAGAAATAAAAAATTAAAAATAAAAAAGATACTGAAGGGAATATGTACGAAGAATGTATAATATGAATAATACATAATAATAATACAATAATAACAATAATAATAATATTGAATAATAACAACAATAATAATAATATTCAGAATAATAATAATATTAACTCTTTGGACAGTTTTAGCGTTTATTTTTAAATTTATAAAAACAAATTCATTGATAATATTAAATATACATTTGAATAATGTAAAAAAATTATTGTCGAAGTTATGTGTGTAATTTGGATAATTATGAAATATGTATTTTATTTATTATTATATATATGTGGTTTAAATATTAGATTACTCTTTTTTCTATGTTTGTATAAATTTTTCCCTTTTTGTTATTTTTATTTTATACCACAAAAATAAGGTATGTATTTCCCTATAGTTTTTCATTAGTAAAAATCCAATAGAAGATTATTTACAAATGGAAAAAAAAGATATAACATGGGTGAATAAAATGGAATAATATGGACAACATGGATCATTATAAAAGATCATATGGACCATATGAATAATCATAAATAATATAAAAAATAATTGTAATAATATTAATATGATGAAAAATTTTGAAAAGTCTAATTTAAATGAGTCAGAAGATTTCTACATAAAATATTTCGATCTTTAAAAGTGGAATATATTAAATAGCATTAATAATAAATTCTTATTGTTTGTTCTCTAGAATGTAATTGGTTAATAATATATTAATGACAAGGATAATAATTATGATTACAATTATAAATGAATGATCAGGAAATCAGAAAAAGAAATTATTATTTATATTAATAATAAATTGAAAAGTTTTTATAAAGATTTCCAAATAAAATTTTAGAGGTATGTACTATTTCCAAAATAAAGTACATTATTCAGACAAAGAAGACGTTTTATAAGAATTTTAATCCTTTTAATTATTTATTTTTTTTTAAGAAAAACAGAAAAAGATAATTACTTAATATAAAAAAATGGATATTTAAAATTGATATATTTTTTGAATTTTCTTATATGAATAATGAATATAATGACAAATTTTTAAATTTTATTCAGGGTTAGTTACTGAAATATTTAATAAAATAATAATGTAATGTTTAGAAATGAAAAATTATATATCAATAAAAATAATTGATGAATTTATTAAAGAAATTACATTATTTTTAAATGCTCCTTTTTATTTTTTTAATATATTAATAATAAAACAAAAAGGAAATTCGATTTAGACATGATTATAAATTATACCCGCCGAATTTTTATAAAATTCCCAATATATATATATCCCCATACAAATATATAAATTCATTGTTATACTTGTCTATGTAATTTTATTTATTATTACATGTATAATTATCCTTTTGTTTTTTTTATATTTTTTGTTTTTTTCTTGAGCTTCATCTTGATATTTTTCACCACTATCTTTTTTTATTGATGCTGTTATTATTATTTTAAAAAACGGGATTTATAAAAGGGATACCAATATATATATATGTTATTATATATGATTTATTGCTATGAAATATATATGTTATATATATAACTTATCTTATGATTATAAATATTTAAATATTTATTATTTTTGTTTTTTTTAATCTGAAAGTATTTATCATATTCCAAGGGAAAATAGAAAATAATATTTTGTAAAATTTTATTGATATGAGAGACTTGTAAAATTTTAAGATGATTTTATACAATATAAATGAGGTTGGGAGTTATATAATTATATTTAATACAAAAAAGGATTCGGAAAATTTTTACAAATAATTTATGCTTTATAAAAATATAAACAATATACACATATATATATATATATATATATATATATATATATATATTATATTATTATATTATTTATGAAACAAATATACTAATTAATGAAAACATAAAAAAGAAAAAAATTACAAGTTTGGAAATAATGTCCAAATGATTTTTATTGTACCAAAGGAAGAAATAAAATAATTATATCGATATAAGTGTATGTTCATATGTATGAATTTTTTTTTTTTTTTTTTTTTTTCTTTTATTTAGCTAGCTTTTTCCACTTTTGGTAGTTATCCAATTCTTGAAGAAATATTTCTCTCCATTTATTAAAGGAATCATATTTATCCTTTGTCCAATCATCCAGATTATCTTTTTTAATATGATTAATTATTTTGTTTTTATTATGTATCCAATTATTCCACATAAAGTTTTGATGATTTGTTCTTTCATTCCATTTAATAAAGTATTGTTTAACTTCCTGTGTCCATGCATATTTTGATGAATCAAGTTTTATCATATTTTCCCAGAATGCATTTTCATCAATAATCCAATCATTGGAAAGCCAAATGGAATTTTGTTCATGTAGCCATTTTATCCATCGTTGATCAATATGTGTATTAATTTGTTCTGTAATTTCTTTTATCAAGATATTCCAATCATTTTCAAGAAAACATTTTAAAGTATTATAAGCCCAGTTTCCCCATTGTTCTTCATTCCATGTTAATGATATATGTAATAAATTTGTTTTATATTCTGGGTTTATATTTTCATTAATATTTTCCCATTTATTTTCTAAATGTTGAATCCATAATTATTCCTCTTTCTTTTTCTTTTTCTTTTTCTTTTTCTTTTTTTTTTTTTTAATTTTATGTTTTGCTACTTTTTGTTTTTATTAAATTATAATATAATTAATTTTTTAATATTAATATTTATTATAATATATATATATATATATATATATATATATATATATATGTGGTATATTTTTTATTATTTATTTATTTGTAATTTTAAATTCCTCAACCAAAAAAAAAACTAAAATTTTTTTTCAACTTATTAGAAAATAAGAAAATATAATATCATGCATACACTTTTGTACACATTTCTATTATGAGTACATTTAAAAAATATTTAATTTCCTCTTTTATATTTATTTATAAATAAATAAGTAAATATACATATATATATATATAATATTAATGAATCATAACTTTTCAATACATGCTTTTAAAAAATGAAATAAAATAAAAAAAAAAAAAATTTGAACTATAAGTAAAATAATTATATATTCATTAAAATGTCTTACAAATATTAATGTATTTATTTACTGTACCCCTTTTTTTTTTTTTTTTAATAATATATTTTTTCACCTAAAACCATGATATACACAATATATTTATATATATGTATATATTATTTTATGACATTATATTAAAATATAATATATTCCTTATTATTATATCATTATTTTATAACACATTTATAGAGTATATATAATTATTATATAGATACTCAACATTTTTATAAATGCATCAATAATCTTATATATTATAGTACACTTAATACTACCCGAATAATTCAAAATAAAAATGTACATATATATCAGAATATGATATCTAACAATTACAATTTTGAAGAAAAATATTTTATATTTTAATTAATTTTTTTTTTTTCTTGGAAATCGTACTTAAAAAAAATAAAATGAAATAAAATAAAATAAATATATATATATATATATATAATATTACATTAAAAACAAAAAACTTGTATATAAAAAGTACCAAAAAAGGTGTACAAATATAATTATGAAAAAACAAACATTAACAAAAAAATTAAAATAAAAATAAATAGATCTATATATATATAATATTAATTAATAAGTAACTATGTTACGTTTTCTACTTATAAAACAACAAAAACAAATCAAAATTAAAAATACAAATATAAAGAAATATATAAAAAAAACAATAAGAATAAAAAAAATAAATATTTTTTAAAACAAAAATTATTTCATTTATTCATATATAAATTTTAATTCTCCACATAGTATTCATAAGTTTTACAAAATGTTTTTTTTATTTAACATTATTGTAATAATATACAATTTTGTGCTTGATTCTATTTAATTCTAATAAGACCACCAAGGATGTATAAGTAGATCATTAAGATTTAAATTCTTCCTATAGTTTTCATCTAATAATTGCTATAAAAAAAAAAAAAAAAAAAAAAAAAAAAAAAAAAAAAAATGACAATGAACATGTATAAATATATAAATAAAACCATATTATATATATATATATATATAATAAATTCGCCTAACAAAATTAAATATATTCATATATATATATATATTTATTTATATTCATTTTTCTTACCTTGAGGATGACCTTTAAACCTCGTGGCCAATTTTTTGTTAATTCATAGGAATCAAAATTCATTCCACTCTTTACAAACTGAGAGTAGTCATCATCTTCCACTTCTGCTGAATTCCATAAATATCCATCATTCCACAAGAAGATAAAAAATATACCAAGCATATATTTATCAGCACTTCTTACATCATAATAATACATTTTTCTTTCTTCTGGATCTATAATTGTTTTTAAATATTCTAAAGGATCATCAACATCTAATGATTCGTATTTTAAAAATAAATCCCAACATTCTGGGGGAGTGTTTGGATTTTTTCCAATATTTGGTTGGCATGATTCAAAAAAAATCTGCTTATTCATTTCTTTTGTATGTCTTAATTTTGTCGTATATAATGGTGCACTTTTACCAAAATCACATAATCTCATATCGAAATTTTTTGTAATTAAAATATTTTCAGGTGTTAAATCAAGATGACATATACCAGCATTATGTAAACTTATTAATAATTTCAATGATTTATATAATATCTTATTTACATCTTTAAACCATTCCTCTGTTTCCAATCGTTCCTTTTCACTAATGGTATAATCAAAAACATCTTCACCAAAGAATTCGGATATCATAACAACATAACCTTTCTTATTATTATTTACTTCTTCTCTTAGTGATTCATTAAATGTATCTAAATTGCTATCTATATGGACATTACTGTTTCGCTTTTCATCACAATTATTATTTATATCATAGTTCATATCTGGTTCATATAAAAACTTATAAAATTTTGGTGCTATACCTGGATGATGCTCATTTAAAAATGCTAATACTACACTCTCCATTACAAAATTCTCCCCTACTGATAAATATTCTCCATCATATTTTCTCATTAAATCATATTGCTTTACCCATATATCAATAGGTACTTTTTTCATAAATAATTTTATTTCATCATCCTCTTCATTATCATTTCCTTTAATATTATCAAAATTATTACAATTCCCCATTTTTTTATTATTACCCACTATACCATCCTTTCCCTTAGATTTTATAACCACCTTATACATCTTTTGACATTTTTCTTTAATCCTAGATGCCCCGCATGTAGGTATTTGAATAATGTCCCAGTTTTCATAATTAACTCCATTTATACTAAAATTTTTTGAACAACCTAATAATTTCTCTAAGGATTTTCTACCTAAATCCCAGTTATAAATATTTTTTGAATCATGTTCTTCGTTTATATTATTTTTCTCATACAAACAATTTTTATTTATATCACTAGATATAATACTATCATCATCAACTTTTTTAACATTCACACTTTTTTCTTGTGTTTCTTTTTTTAATAAATCATTATTATTATTACAAGCACTATCGTTCATGTTATTATACTTATTATCATTATTAGAATCGATATTTTCATCATATAAAGAATTACAACTAATTTTATTCCACAATTTTTTTAAACCTTTTGTACACCCTACCATCAATTTATTTTTTCCTTCACAATTATTTATACTCGTTTCTTCAATATTTATAGCACACCCATTTTCATTTCCTCTAACTCTGAAATTATCAACATTATTATTATTAAGTTTATCATTTACTTTCTCAGATTCTTTTCTATTTTCAGCTAAATATCGTGACCCTTTCACGATTAATTCAAAATGATTAGTTCGCTTACTCTCAAAAAGGTCTACATTCTAAAAAAAAAAAAAAAAAATTATATACACATAAATATATATATGTATATATTATTAAAAAGGTAATTTACATATATAACCATATATGTGCAAAAAAATAGAAAAATTTAATATATATATATATATGTATTTTTACGCAAAAAAAAAGATATAATATTCCCCAAAAAAATATAATAATAAATTTAATTAATATAGATCTTAAAAATAAGGTTTTTTTTTTCTGTAACATATTTAGCATTATACACAAATATATATATACATATATATATATATATACATATATACATATATATATATTAAGAAAAGAATTACGCACACAATTGGGATTAATTAAATTCTTTACTGTGCATTTAAAAAAATATATAAGATATAACACCTTTCCCCAAAAAATTTATAACCATATAAATAATGACATCATACCGAATTAGTTTTTTATAAAAAATAAATATATAACACATATATAATTATACTATATAGATTATGTCACAATTATCCATATATCTATATTCTTAATAAAAAAATATAGAAAAATACAATATATACATATATATTATTTATAATTTTTACAATAATATATTTACTTAAAAAAAATATATATATACGGGGAAATAAAATAATTGATAATTAAGAATTTTTTTTTTTTTAAACCTAAAATATTATTTAAATTGTAAATGTTATAGAAAATATATATATATATATATATATATATATATATATAAACGAAAAATCAAAAAAATACACTAATTAATTTATAAATAACAAAATATTCGTTGTTATTATTTTCCCCTCTATTATTATAAAATTATAAAAAATAAAATATATTCAAATATATATATATATATATATATATATGTAAATGTCAAATAAAATTTTCCTTCTTTAAAAAATTATATAATATTTTTGAACCTAATTTTTTCTTTTTTGATGAATCCCTCTTATAAATATCCATATATTTTTTTTATTTTTCCAACATCAAAAAAAGAAAGTAATAAACAAATATATTTTAAAAGTATTATATAATAAAAAGCAAAATTATACTGATATATTAATATTTTCATAATAATATTTATGTATATTATTTTTAAAAAATCTCTCTATAAATATATACTTATATATATTATGTTTATTTATTTTATTATTCTCCCCTTTTCCTTATTTTTTAATTATTCAAAAATATATTTATAAATAATAAATTCTTATTATAATAAAAAAAAATTATATTATATATATATATATATATATATAAGAAATAAAATGAGTGTAATATTCTACAATGTTTTTAATTTTATTCTTAATTACTTAGTAAAATTGTAACTAAAAAATAAATACTAAACATTAAATTTAAATATGTTATATATATATATATATATATATATAACTTTTTATCCCCATAAATGTGGATATATATAATATATATATTTTTTCTTTTTCCATCCTCCCTCCCATGATATTTTTTTTAAATTCTATATTATTATTTTTAAACATTATATATTTATGAAAATATATATATATATATATATATATATATATATACATATATGACAATGAGAAAGTGTAAAATTATTAAATAAATCATAATATATACCTTTATAATTCTTCTTTTATTTATCCAATTATTTATTATAATATATACAAGAAATGACGTAAATATATATTAATGATTTTTTTCATATGAATATTTTATATATTTCAATAATATATAAACAAGAAAAACAAAATTATAAGAATATAACAGTATTTAGTTATGATCTTTATATATATTGATATATAACACTAGAAATATATATATATTTTTTTTTTCATTCGAATTTTTTTTCTTTCTCCCGCAAAATGAAAAATATATATATATATATATTTTATCATTTTTAAGTACATTTTGAAAAAAGGGAAAAGAAAATATTAATTATTAATGCTTTGATTTCTATTTCTTCATTTTTTATTTTTTTTTTCATATCTACTTTAAAAGATTCATTTCATATTTAAAAATAATAAATGACAACTTATTTTTTAAGAAACTGTTAAATATAAATTATATTTTAGTTTTTTATATATAAAGAATATATGTACATATCTATATTTACCATTAATATGTATTTCCCCCCATATTGTATAATTTTATTTATTATATATTTTTTTTTTTTTTTTTTTTTTGGTTGTAAATAAAAAGGACTTATATTCATTTTTTTAAAAGCATGAAAATACGTAAAAAAATAAAGTATATAAATATAAAAATTCAATATACTTAAAATTATATTATATTATTCCAACAAAATAAAATAAAATAAAATAAAAAATAAAATAAAAAAAAATTAAACAAATTAAACAAATTAAACAAATTAAAAAAAATAAAAAAAAAAATTGTTCGATTATCAAAAATATTTAAAATTTTATATATTATATAGATATAATAAAAATATATTAACGCGCGAATATATTTATTTTTATATTATATTAATATATGTATATTTCTATAAAATATAGATTCTCATATTTAAAAAAAATTAAAAAAAAATAAAGAACTATTTGAAAATTAATAATTATTTAAATGGTTCTATAATTATTATTTTTTTTTTTTTTTTAGTTTTGTATGTCATTTGTTATAATTTTTTTTTTTTTTTTTATTTAAATTAAATAAATTAATTTCATAAATTAATTTATTGTATAAAGATATAATAATTAAACCCAAATATAATATATATTATATATATATATATATATATATATATATATATATATATTTTTATAAACATATAGATTATCATATTTAACAAAACTAAAAAAATAATGAACCATTTGAATAAATAACTATTTATAAGGTTCTATATTTTTTTTGTTTCCGTATGTCATATAAATTCTTTTATTTTTATGACTAAATTAAAAATAATATAACTTTATAATTTAATTTATATATATATATATATATATATATAATATTTATTCATATAGTACATAAGTTGTATTCCAAATTTTTTAAAAATATAAAACTAATATTACATATATATTTAAATAGTCATATATTTATTTATTTTTATACATTGAAAATGATATTTCATAAATGCTTTAAAGTTTGTTCACTCTCTTGTGCTATTTTATGGGGCATAGTCACTTCATCGGTAATAAAAAAAAAAAAAAAAAAAAAAAAAGAAAAAAAAAAAGAAAGTGTATATATAAATAAATATATACATATATATATATTTTATATCTTAGAAAACATTTTTTTTTTTTTTTTTTTTTTTTTTTTAATTTTTATTAACTTCTCTATATTTTTCTTAGATCATTCAACCAGACAAACAACAAGAAAAAGATCAATTAAGCAATCATTTTATTTCTACTGAACAATTACTAGATATTTCAGAAAAGTGGAAAGCGTTAGAATGGAATAATTGGTTTAGCCGTATGGAAAATGAATGGGAAAATTTAAATCTTGTATTACAAAATGATAAACGAAATATATTACAAGATAGACATAGTAATTGGAAAGAATGGATTCAACATTTAGAAAATAAATGGGAAAATATTAATGAAAATATAAACCCAGAATATAAAACAAATTTATTACATATATCATTAACATGGAATGAAGAACAATGGGGAAACTGGGCTTATAATACTTTAAAATGTTTTCTTGAGAATGATTGGAATATCTTGATAAAAGAAATTACAGAACAAATTAATACACATATTGATCAACGATGGATAAAATGGCTACATGAACAAAATTCCATTTGGCTTTCCAATGATTGGATTATTGATGAAAATGCATTCTGGGAAAATATGATAAAACTTGATTCATCAAAATATGCATGGACACAGGAAGTTAAACAATACTTTATTAAATGGAATGAAAGAACAAATCATCAAAACTTTATGTGGAATAATTGGATACATAATAAAAACAAAATAATTAATCATATTAAAAAAGATAATCTGGATGATTGGACAAAGGATAAATATGATTCCTTTAATAAATGGAGAGAAATATTTCTTCAAGATTGGATAACTAGCCAAAAGTGGAAAAAGCTAGCTAAATAAAAGAAAAAAAAAAAAAAAAAAAAAAATTCATACATATGAACATACACTTATATGATATATATTTTATTTTCCTTTGGTACAAATAAAAATCATTTGGACATATTTCCCAACCTTGTAATTTTTTTCTTTTTTTATGTTTTCATTAATTAGTAATGATTTGTATTTCTAATAAATAATAATAATAATATATATATATATATATATATATATATATATATATATGTGTATATTTGTTTATATTTTTATAAAGCATAAATTATTTGTAAAAATTTCCGAAATCTTTTTTGTATTAAATATAATTATATAACTCAACCTCATTTATATTAGTAATAAAATCATCTTAAAATTTTACAAGTCTCTCATATCAATACTTACAAAATATTATTTTCTATTTTCTTGGAATATGATAAATACTTTCAGATTAAAAAAAACAAAAATAATATAATATTTAAATATTTTAATCATACGATAAGTTATATATATAACATATATATTTCATAGGCAATAATATCATATATATACACATATATATATATTTGTATCCCCTTTTATAATCCGTTTTTAAAATAATAATAACAGCTCAATATAAAAAAAAGGATAGTGGTGAAAAATATCAAGATGAAGCTCAAGAAAAAAACAAAAATATAAAAAAACACAAAAGGATAATTATACATGTAATAATAAATAAAATTAACATAGACAAGTATAACAATAGAAGCTTTATATATTTGTATGGGTGGATATATATATATTTGAATTTTATAAAAATTCGGCGTATATTTATAATCATGTACTAATCGAATTTCTTTTGTTTTATTATTAAATATATTAAAAAAATAAAAAGGAGCATTTAAAAATAAATGTAATTTCTTTATAAATTCATAATTATTATTATTGATATATAATTTTTCATTTCTAAACATTACATTATTATTTTTATTAAATATTTCAGTAACTAACTGAATAAAATTAAATTTGTCATTATATTCATTATTCATATAAGAAAAATTCAAAAATATATCAATTTTATATCCATTTTTTATATTAAGTAAATTATCTTTTTCTGTTTTTTTCTTAAAAAAAAATAAATAATTAAAAGGATTAAAATTCTTATAAAACTCTTCTTTGTCTGAATAATGTACTTTATTTTGAAATAGTACATGACCTCTTAAAATGTTATTTTGGAAATCTTTATAAAAACCTTTCAATTTATTATTATATAAATAATAATTTCTTTTTCTGATTTCCTGATCATTCATATTATAATTGTAATCATAATTATTATCCTTGTCATATAATATATTATTAAACCAATTACATTCTTGAGAACAACAATAATTGAATTTATTATTAATGCTATTTAATATATCCACTTTTAAAGAATCGAAATATTTTATGTAGAAATCTTCTGACTCATTTAAATTAGACTTTTCAAAATTTTTCATCATATTAATATTATTACAATTATTTTTTATATTATTATGATTATTCATATGGTCCATATGATTTATATGATCCATGTTGTCCATATTATTCATTTTATTCACCATGTTATATCTTTTTTCATTTTGTAAATAATCTTCTATTGGATTTTTTACTAATGAAAAATCTATAGGAAATACATACTTATTTTGTGGTATAAAATAAAAATACAAAAAGAAATATACAAACATAGAAAAAAAGATAATCATAATATTTAACAACATATATATAATAAATAAATAAAATACATATTTCATATTATCATTACACACATAACTTCGACAATAATTTTTTACATTATTCAAATGTATATTTATATTATCAATGAATTGTTTTATAAATTTTAAAAATAAATCGCTAAAACTGTCCAAAGAGTTAATATTATTATTATATCTGATATTATTATTATTGTTGTTATTATTATGATTATTATTATTGTTATTATTGTTATTATTATTATTGTTATTATTCATATTATACATTTCGTACATATTCCCTTCAGTATCTTTTTTATTTTTATTTTTATTTCTATTATATATGTATGAATTATAATCCTTTCTCCTCATATATACAAATTTCCTTCTTAACTTACAAAATGATTTTATTTTTTTATATTCATTCACATGTTCCTTATGTGTTGTTCCTCCTATGGAATTATTTATATTCTCATCACCATTATAATGTTTTTCACCTACCATATTGTTTTCATTATCATTCATATTATTGTTTTGAACAGAATCCTCACGTTCATTATTTATATTATAATACCTTTCTTCCATATACTCATCATTTTTTATTTCGTTTACATCGCTGTTTTGAATATCATTATCATTTATATTGTTCATGTTTTTATAAAATATATAATATATATATATATATATATTATATATATATATTTATTTATATATATTTATTTATTTATATTTATTTACATATATACATGCATATGCATATTTATATATTTATGTATCTTTTTCTTATTATTTTAAATAAAAATAGGGGAAAGGCATTATGTTAAAAAGATGCATATATTTTTGGTAGTTCATTATTAATTTTTTTTTTTTTTTTTTTTTTTTTTTTTTTTTTTTTTAGGGAAAAACAAAATAGTATAGACCAACATCCATAAAATGGAAGAAAATAAATAAATATATACATATTGTATATATTTAATTTTTATAAATAAAATTATTCGGCTTTAAAAAAAAAAAAAAAAAAAAAAAAAAAATTTATTTAATAAAATAACTCCTTTGATATATAATATAAGGGACCCTAGTATGATTTTATGTGTGTATTAAATATAAAAACATTAATGTTTCAATAAGAACATTTTAATTATATATATATATATTTCTTTTTTTTTTTTTGTTTGATGATGACGAATAAGTTCTCTAATTAAAATAATAATTAGGATTTTGAATAATATCACATTAAAAGAATAAATATATATATATATATATATATATTCATATTTATATATAATATTTTAACCTTCCTTTTCCTTTTAGTTTAAATAAAAATGGGTCAATAAGCATAGCACAACACAACAGTGTAATGTGCGATTAATTATACGTTAAATGTAAAGCATAAAAATAAATGTCAAAAAAAAAATATATATATATATATAATAGATAAATAATAAAATAAAATAAATAATACATATATAATATATATATATATATATATATATATATATTTATGTATTTTTTCTTTTTTTGGGAATACCTCAAGGTATTAACCTCTTGGGGTCCCTTGGAAATAAAGACGTTTTTCTTATATTATTCAAACCCAGAAACAGCATAAGCACTCTCTCTAAACCTATTCCACAACCAGAGTGAGGATAAGAAGAATATGCAAAAGAATCTATATAAAAGTTCAATTTGTTTGGATCTAAATTAAATAGTTTAATATTTTCTAATAATAACTTCATATCACTTATTCTTTGAGAACCTGATAAAATTTCTTCTCCTCTCATAAAAAAGTCATATGAATTAGATATCTTAGGATCATCTTCTTTATACATAGTATAGAAAGGTCTTAGGCATGATGGAAAATTTATTATAATATAATAATCTGTATTATGAGATACTTTAATTAATTTGCCTAATTCCTTTTCTAAATCTGTTGTTAAATCATATGTTAATATATCTTCTTCTTTTAAAACTAATTTTCCATTTTTTATTAAAATTTTAATAGCTTCTTCATATGTGAAAATGGGTGTAGTATCTAACCATACAAAATCATCTGATGGGTATTGATTTTTAATTGTTTTAATAAATGTTTTATTTTTTTCATTATGAGTTAATTCTTTAAATATATGTTTAAACATACTATCATAAAAATAGACATTTTCCATATAATCAAATTTATATGTCATCTCAATATCTAATGATACATATTCACATAAGTGTCTATAAGTATTACTATTTTCTGCTCTAAATACTGGACCTACTTCAAAAACTTTATCAAATCCAGAGTTAATACACATCTGTTTATATAACTGTGGTGATTGTGCTAAGTATCCATTCTGATTAAAATAATTTATTTTAAATGCATTAGCACCACCCTCACTACTTTCTCCTAATAATTTCGGCGTATGAATTTCAACAAAATTTTGTTGTAATAAAAATGATCTAAAAATATGACATATAACTGATTGTAATGAAAAAATACTATAATTTGCATACGTACGTAAATCAAAACATCTGTTATTTAATCGATTATCTTGATTCACTTTTATTGTTATTTCTTCATTTGTCTCTTTCATATTAGCATCCTTTAATAAAAATGGTAATTCCTTCATAGTTCTACTTACACAAAATATTTTATTTATATGAATTTCATATTTTATATTTGTACTATCTATAGGTATTTCAGGTTTTTTTATCTCACCATATATATCAACAATACATTCTAAAGATAAATTACTTACCCATTTCATCATATTCTTATCATTATTATTATTCTTTATATCTAATATACATTGAAGAGAATATAATTTATGTCTTAATATAATAAAAGCAATGGAACCCTTTGCTCTAATATCATGAATTCTTCCCCTTACCCATATTTTCTTTTTTTCTAATAAATTATGTTCTGCATTATACTCATCTTTTACATTATCTACATTTTTATCAACACATATTTCTCTCTTCTCATTTTCACAACCTTCTGTTTTTACAAAAAAATTATATATATCTTCTAAATTATATAATTCCTTAATACTATCTGCATACTTTTTTAATGTACTTACTTTTATATACCCATAATTGTCTTTATTTATATCATCACATACATAATCTAATACCTTTGCTGCTTCATTTTTTAAATTCTCTCTTTCCAATTTCTTAGCTAACTTTAATTCTTTCTCAGCTAGCTTCTTAGCTTTCTTCTCTTTCTTCTTATCACTCATAACAGCTTCTTCCGTAGCTGGAGCCGTACTATTCACAACATTATCCTTTTCCATTTTTTTCAAACCACAAACAAACAATTCTTTTCTTATTGATATAAAATTTATATGCTTATTTTTTAACTTAAACAAATTTATTAATAATAAATATTTTTTTAAATAACTCAATCTACCATTCAATTGAAATAAACAGTTTATCATGCTAGTTTTTATGCATACATATATATATGTATAAATATAAAAAAAAAAAATAAATATATATATATATTTTTTATGTATTAATAAGAAATGGTAAAAAAATATATTATGTCAAAATACGTTATTATAAAGAGATATTTTGAAAAATACAGGAGAAAATTCAAAAATTAAAAATTATCAAAATTTTACACTCGAATTTTATTTCATTTAAAAATATATATATATATATAATATTTTGTTTTAACATATAAAATAATAATTAAAAAAAATTATTATATTATAAATATTTATATCTATATATTATAATATTATATATATTTAATATATCCTTTTATTTTTATTTATTTTTTTTAAATAATATTATGTTCATATATTCATAGGTAGAGGTAAAAATGGGAAGAAAAAATAAAGTGACAAAAAAAAAAAATATATATATAAATAAATAAAAATATATATTTATATATATATATATATAATACATATATTATATATATATCATATGTATATTATGTTTACATATTATTTTTAATACATGTATTGAAATATTTATATATTGTAAACACAAAAAATATTTACATGAGATCATTTTTATATTTCTACAAAAAAAAACAAAATCTTAATTAACTTATCAAATTAATAATATTTTATTATATGTAATAATATTTAACATACATAAAAATAACAAAATAAAAATTATAAAATGAATAAATAATTCACATTATTATATCATTAATATATAATATATTCTTCATATATTTATTTATATTAATCTTCAGCCATATTATATATTTATATTGTTTTATTATAAAACAAAAAACTGAAAAGGGAAAAAATTATATTATTTGTTCACCTTGGTTTATTTTTTTTAATTCGATATATAATTATGTATTTATAAATAAAAAATGAAACAAATAAATAATTTTAAATATAAAATGTACAACTATATAAAATGAATATATATATATATATATATATATATATAATATATTTTTTTTTTATTCATAAAATGTGTGTATTATATTATATATCCAAATTTTTCTTTTCTTCTTTTCCATTAAAAAAAAAAAAAAATTATTCTAAATATGAAAGGGACAATTTGAGCTCACGTTTCGCTGTATCCCGGTCTTCAAAAATTAAAGCTATAGAAAAAACAATATAAATCAGTACAAATATATAAATAATTAGGTATATATATATATATATATATATATATATATATGTATATTATGATAGTATGAAAAATAAATTTTGTATATGTAAAAATTATACATATATATTATTTTTATTATACCGTTAACGGCATATTGGGCATGTTTTAGGCTTAAATTAAAATCAACGGTATCTTCTATTCTTTTATTTTGTGTACCTAAAATAAATAAATTAAAAATATATATATATATATATATATATATTGTAAATATTTTTTCATTCATTTATTTTTAAGTAAAAATATTTCTATTAAGTTTTATTTCTTTTAATCTAAAGTACTTAATTTTTCTCTTTCCTTATAATAATCATTATCATTTTCATAATAATTGTTTATTTTATTTTTTTCATAATGTTCATATTTATCATTTGTTATTTGTTCCTCTTCTTCTTTGTTTTCTTCATCAATCTTATTATCAACTTCTATAAGGGAATATAAAATATATATATATATATATATATATATATATATATATATGTATGTACATATATTTATTTATATTTATTTATTTATATGTATTTATTTATATGTATTTATTTATATAATGTTTTTAAAAAAACCTGAAATGGCATCCTCATTTTTGGGTGAACCTGGTTCAGGTGTTATATTATTATCAAAGCATTTTTTCAAATATATCGTTTTATATTTTGCATATACATATTTTTTGTTTTCTTCAGTACTTAAACTCTTAAAATGATTTAATATTTCATAAAACATTTTAGATGTAAAAAACATTTGCAATGTTTTTTTTGTTATAACTTCATTCCTATCAGCCTTATCAGCAGCCAAAAAGAGTTCTACAAAAAAGTAAACGGAAATTAAAATAAGTGCATATTATTTATTTTTTTTTTTTATTTTATATTTACTTTCACAAAAATTTGACAAGACATTATAATCAAGAGAACCAAAGGATGGTCTCATTTCTTCTGCTTTATTTAAACATTTAATTAATACATTCTTCTTATCTAAAAAGATATACACATATATATTAAATATTATTTTATTATATATATATATATATATATATATATATATATATTTTCCTGTATTTTGGCTATCTAGCTATTTTGGGTTCATTCATTATTTTTTATTATTATTTTTTTTTTTTTTTTTTTTTAAATAATTACCTATATCTGTGTAATTAACTTTGACATAATCATTCAACTTCTCCACAACATATAAAATACATAAGAAAGAAACTAAAACGTTATTATAAATAATTCGATGAAAAAATATAAATATATATATATATATATATATATATATATTTTTATATTTATATATTTATTTATATTTCTTCCTTTTAAAGATACCTAATGAATGATTTGTTTCCAGTTCTTCTGATTTTTTTAATACAAATTCAATGGATTTCATATTAATTTTTTTACTTTCTCCTAAACTTGTATCATTTTGCCCTTCAACCATTTTTTGACAATCCTTTTAATAATTAACGAAAGGAAAAATAGACACAAAAAGAAAATAAGTGAATAAAAAAATAAGAGAATAAAAAAAATAAGAGAATAAAAAAATAAAAGAATAAAAAAATAAAAGAATAACAAAAAAAAAAAAAAAAAAAAAAAAGCATATATAATATTTATTATTTTTATTTATTTTTTTTTTTAATAAATTATTCCAATAAGTAAAAAATACAGTGATATCTTTAAATCGCTATCATTTAATTTTTATTTTGAAAAAAAAAAGAAAAATAATTATATTATATTAATATATTCATGTGGTATATTATAATAAATTTATTTAAGTACATATTTTCATATAAATATTATCATGTTAATTATAAAATCAAATTAATATAATATATAAATATAAATACAAAGATATGTATATATTTTAAAACACAAATGCTATTCATTTATTAGTTATTTTTTACACGTCATGTAATATTATATATTGAAATGTATACTTTTTTAAATAAATTTTGTTTTGTTCAATAATGTATTGGTTTTTTATAAGAAAAAAAAAAAACACAAAAAAAAAAAAAAATATATATACATATATATTTATATATACATATATATTTATATATACATATATATTTATATATACATATATATATATATATATATATATATATTTATATTTATTCATAGATTTACAAAAAAATGAAACACATATGTACACATATAAATATTTATTTTTTTCTGCGCTTTACTTACCATATTGCCATATAATACACATAATCAATCCATCCTTTCTTCACTCTTTAAACATTTTCAATATAAATAATTT
Organism: Plasmodium sp. gorilla clade G2; assembly: GCF_900097015.1. NCBI lineage: Eukaryota > Apicomplexa > Aconoidasida > Haemosporida > Plasmodiidae > Plasmodium > Plasmodium adleri (nom. inval.). The sequence goes on from NC_041693.1 coordinate 21,020, forward strand.
ATTTTCTTCCAAATCAACATGAATATCATCCAATAATAAATATCCTTGATAAGATGATGCACAATCATCCTCATCTCTTTTATTTTGTATTCCTCTAATTCTACCCTTTGCATTTATTAACACTTCATTTAAGATAACAAATAATACATTTTCATCATCACAAGGTATGTAATGTTTTAAACAATGATAAAAAAAGAAAAAGTCGATTTGCATTTTGTATAATTTTTTCGCATTCATATGACACTTTCTTATATATTCCATATAATTTTTAAACAAGATTTTGATAATTAAAAGAAGTATTTTATTAATTTCTGATGGGAGTTTTTTTCTATAATTCTTCATCTTTAACATATATAATTTATACATATACATCTCTAAATTTTTCTCATCCTTATTCATATCAAAAATGAGGTTATTATTCTCCATATTATGTTCTTTACTATCAATATTTGATGTTTTGTTATCCTCATTATGTATCTTATCATCTATAATATATTCCTTTCCACTTATATTTTTATTTTTATCAACCACATTGTCGTTGTTATTAATAACATTGTCATTTTTATCAATCATATTGTCATTTTTATCAACCACACTGTCATTTGTATCAACCACATTGTCGTTGTTATTAATAACATTGTCATTTTTATCAACCACATTGTCATTTTTATCCTTTATATATTTCTTTCCTAATTTTTCCAGCTCTTCTTCAATTTTTTCATACATATCACTAAACGCATATTCTCTTTCCTGTCCTTCTTCAAAATTTATTACACTTGATACTTTATTCTGATATATAAAATATTTTAAATACGTATAAAACATATCTATACGTTTCATACAAAATACAAAATTGTAACTAACAATATTGCTTTTAGTATCTTCTTCATATGTATCCTTTTCTATATATGATTTGATATGATTAGATATTTTATTAATATAATAAGAAATAAATACATTTGTTAATTCGTTACATTTTTCATTGAATTTATATTTAACAAAATTACTTATCCCTATAACATATTTCTTTTTTCTATTCTCATCATTATTATTTTGTTTTTTTTCTTGCTGATCCTCTGTCATTTTTATTATTGTATTTGTTGTATCCCCTTGATGGGAATAATTATCACATATATTATTATCATCAAAACGAAAATCATATAATTTATTTTTCTTCTCCTTCTCATTATATGTAAACGTTAAATCTTTTTTCTCTTTTTCTTCACTCTCTTCATTACTTTTATTAATAAATATATGATCATCATTCGTATATTCCACACTTTGATCATAATTATCACTATCATCATCATTTAATTTTAATTTTTTTATATTTTTATTTTCTATTTCCTTTTCTTTAATAAATGGATATATATCCTTATAAAGGAGAGAATCCAAGCTACATCCCATGTCTATCTTTTCACATCCATTAATTAAATCATTTGCTTCTTTATACATATCTGTTATAACATTAAATATTTTAGAAACACCGTCCTTTTTAATATTATGAAATACCCATACAAGACATAATAAAAAATATGTTTCCTTTATCTTTTTTATGTTTGCAAAATTTAAAGAACCCGTTATGTGTTTCAAAAATTTTGTATATTCCATCTTCATATATTTCTTTATATTTACTAAAATATGTTGCATGTGAATATTATCTATACAAACTGATGAATATAAATAATTCTTTAATTTTTTATAATCTGCAAAAAATGACTCATCCTTTTTCTTTGTATGTTTACAATGAATACTATTTTCTTCATCGAGTATATAATATAAATTTTTATGTGTAAATATATTTTCTTTATCTTCATAAATAATATTGTCTGCAGATTCATATGTAAAATAAAACAAATCCTTACTAAGATTCTTATCGAACTGGTTATGACAAATATTAGGACTATCCATATTATTACTATCAATATTATTATTATTACCATCAGGATTACTAATATTGTCACACTTATTATTTTCCTTTTTTTCTTCATCTTTAATATGTTTTAATATACTCCCCTTCTCATGCACACACACAAAATAATATATAAAAGAATCAATATGTTTTGATAAAGATTCTAAATATATAATTACAAAATTAAAAAAGTGCTTCACATAAAAATTATTGTCTAATTTTATTTGAACATAAAAAGGTTCAAAGTCCATAACAGTTAAACATAATTTTAAGATGATATAATGAGCTAATTCATTTCTACTTTCTAAAATATCTATTAACTTTTTTTTATTACATGTTTGAAAATATGTATATATATATATATTAATATGAAAACATAAATTATAAAAATATAATTTTAATAATACATAATATATTTTCTTAATAAATCTATTCATATAATATAATATTTTATCTTTATAATATATTTTATTATTATGAATATTTATATTATCTATAAAAATTTTTAATAATTTTACTATCAATTTTATGGGGGGATTAAACATATATATATAATCTATAGTTATTTTACATAATACTTTAAAAAATATATCTAATAAAACTTCAATAATTTTTTTATCATCATCTATATTGAATAAATCACTTAATAATAATTTCTTATTTAAATCGAAAGAATTATGAAGGTAACTATATTTGTCATGATAAATATTATTAATATTATCATCATTATTAATATTATCATATGACATAAAAAAATCTTCACATCGTTTCTTCCCATTTTTATAACGAACAGATTCATCCAAATTATTAATTAGATATCTTAAATATTCAATATTATTATGTAAATTTTTATCATCATTATATTCTCTTTCGTCATAAAAAAACGATTTAGAATAACCTTTATTTTCATTGTTATTATTCAGAAAATTATTTTTTTTCATAAATATTTTTTCATAATTTTCTAAGAAACTAAAAAAAAAATATAACAAATGCTTATAAGACAATATAAATATATTTTCAAATATATTGTTAAAAAAAATATATTCTTTATTATCATTATTCTTATTATCTTCATTTTTTTTAGGACCATTCTTTTTATTTTCTTTATCAATACTAATCTCTTCATAGTTAGGATCAAAGAAAGAACTCTTCAAATCGTCTACTTTCATAACAAAAAATCCATGGTTCTTTAAATTAAATATATGATACATTATATATTTTAAACAATTTATTCTATTCTTCAAATATAACTTTTTTATTTCTTTTCTGTCCATACCATATGATAAAACTAAATTCAAACACTCAGCAACTTCTTCGCTTGACAACACATAGGAGTGTAAAGATTTAAATGATTCCTCTAAATCTTTATTATCAAAAAAATAAAAGCATTCAGCACTTTTGTCATCGTAATTTTTATTATGAGTTAAATGATTTATACATATATTATCATATTTAATGTCACCTTTATTATCATCCTTAATAGTATCACTTTTATTATCACCCTTAGTAGTATCACTTTGATTAATCCGCATAGGTAATTTTCTTACATTTTTTTCTTTATTTAGCTTTTTCAAAAAAAAGTGACATGCAATGCTTGCTAAATTATTACAGTCTAAATATAAATTTTGAAATATAACAAGGTCTTTATTCTTATGAAAAAAAGGAATAACCTTAATAAACATTTTCAATGATTTAATATATTTTTTTTGTAATATATAAGAATACATATATTCTGGTATCTTCATTATTTCATTTATATCATTTAATAACTTTTTTATTTCAATTAAATTTTGTATCTTTTCATAATTTTTAAAAACATCATTATTTAGAAAACTAGATTGTTTATCTATATATTCTAAATCATTATTAATTTCATTCATTTTATTTTTCACACATTTAAACTTTTCTTTTAATAAAACTAAAGCATCAGCTGCATTAATAAATTTATTATAATTCTCATAAATTAATGTTTGCATACAACTATCATTTTGTTTTATTTCTTTATCTATCTTTCTTGATTTATTTATTAAATCATACATACTAGATTTTTCTAATAATTCTTTAAAATAATCATTTACATTAAAATTAGAACAATCCATATCAAATTCGTTCATACAATTTATTTTATTCATTTCATTTTTTTCATTACTCTCTTTTATATCATTATTTATATTCTTATAATTTATATCACTTCGTAAATTAATATTATCATTATCACTCCTTTTTAATATAGTACTCTTTTCTTTTAAATTTTCATTCTTCTCATCCGTCTTATTAAAAAATAAATTATTATCATCAATTGAATTATTCACAATGCTTATCTTATTTATGTTATTTATACTATTTATATTATTTATACTATTTATATTATTTATATTATTTATATTCTTCATATTATTATCACTACATTCTTCAAACTCATCAACTTTATTTCTCGTCTCTATATTGTAATAATCATATAACATGGAACCCACATTTTTTCTTCTATTACTTTTATTTTCCATATTATTTCAAAAAAGAAAAAGAAAAATCAAACAATAAAATAAAATAAAAAAAAAAAAAAAACAAACAAACAAATAAATAAAACAATAAAACAATAAAATTAAAAAATAAATCAAATATATAAACAATAAAATTAAAAAATAAATGAAAAATATAATACATAAGAATAAAAAAAAAAAGAAGCAAAGCATATATATTTTTTTTTTTCTTTCTCACGAAAAATGTGCAACAAAAAAAAAATATATATTACATATATATATATAATAATCCACATAATATTTTTGTGTAATATATAATTATTTTTTACTTAAAAAAAAAAAAATAAAATAAATAAATTAACTTATAAATACAAGCAAAGTATAAAGAAGAAATTTATATATTTATATCTTTATATATATATATATTTAAAAGAAACTAATTTAGGCATGGTTTACATGCTTATTAAAATATTCATACAATGATTTATTGAAAATATGCCATGGCAAATACAACAAATAAAGAATCATAGTATAAATAAATATAAATATATAAATATATATATATATATATATATATTATTTTTATGATCATGACACGTAACCCATTTCAACCTTTTTACATTTCAAAAAGAAAAAATATTATATATATATATACATATATTTATATATCTTTATTTAAGATACCAATTTTATTATCATAAAATAATTCAATCAAATAAATATATCCTTTTAAGGAGCTTTAAATGAGTTTATATATGTGCCTCGCAAGACACACTCTATGTTTTTATTAAAAAAATGTTTATTTATATCTCCTTCCTTCTTATAATGATCTCAAAAGAAGCTCAATTATAAAAAATATTATAGAAGGCATATAAAATGTACAGCCTGCACATTTTTCATGATATAAAAATATTAAAATTATTCTTATCACACAAATATTATATATATATAGATAGATATATAGATATATTGTGTGTTATCAGGTTCTTTTAATTTTTATTTTATTTTAAAAAAAAAAAAATTTTTCTTTTATTATATATACAATAATTTCATACTCCAACAAATATAAAACAAAAGAAAAAATAAGAAAAAATAAGAAAAAAAAAAAAAAAAAAAAAAAAAAAAAAAAAAAAAAACACACATACATATATATATAAATATTAATTCAACTAATATATTGTCAATGCACTTTTTTTTTTTTTTTTTTTTTTTTTGTTTTTTTTTTTAATTATATGCATTATGATAAGAGATCATAAAATTATATTAGTGATCTTTATTTATTTATATATATATATATATTTTTAATATGTTCGAATTATAAATGAATAATTGCATGACAGAACCATGGAGCTAATGCAAAACTCATTAACAGACATAAAGCACAAAAGGAAGATGCTACTGCAATCTGTTTAGTTTTTTTAGTTGATTCTTCAAAACAGTCAGCTATTCTTGCATAACTAATATTTATCAAAGCACCATTCGAACCTCCTATTACAAATATTAGGAATGATAAAAATGTATTAGAATATAAGAATGATTCTTCTGTCAAATTCTTTATTTTAAATGATAAGAACAAAAGAAAGACTCTGCTTAGACATAATATGGCAACATATTTTTGTTTAAAAAAATTAAAAGCATTATAATAAACTGTTACAATAATGTGAAATATGAGATCACTGAGTTGATAAAGAAACATAAACAGGTATTTGTAATATACGTTCTTATTGAGCTTATTGGGAACTAAAAAAATAAACAAATAAACAAATAAATAAATAGAAATATATATACACATATATATATATATATATATATATATATTATTTTATTTTATTTTTTTGGCTTACTCATGTGAGGATATATTATACAGGTCACGAAAAAAGAAAAGAATATAGGTATTAAACATAAATAATAATATCTGATCAAACAAGCCCCTTCAATTATATTAGCACAATTAAACATATTACCAACAGTTTTAATTTTATTTTTACATTTACTTATCATAGATACATTATTATTCTGAATATTTTCTGATGATTTATTTTTTCCTTTTTCAACTTCACATAAATCATTGGATGCATTATAGTTTAAACATTTTTTGTTCTGAGCACTTTCTATTTTCTCTTTCTGTTCCTTGAAAAAAGGAGAATTATATTGTATAAAAATAATCGTGATAAGTACAATAAACTCAATAAAAACAATAGTACCTATTGACAGATATATTGTGTTGTAGTATGAGTTTATATTTCCATCTTCAATAGAAAAATAGGACATTAATAAATTTATACCAAAAAAAAATAAAGAAGAGAAACTAATACCTGTAACCATATAACTATTTACTTTTAAAGGAAAAATTAAACTATATTTAGTACACGATGAATACAAATAACCAATAAAAAAACCTATAAGCCCAGATATACCATATATATAATATTTTGAACATTTCATTATACAAACAAATATTAATAATAATAATAAATTGAAAACATTAAATCCATTACATATCATAATCCATTTAAAAGAAGTAAATTCAAATGTTAACTGTAAAAATGAGGATATTATCATAAACCCAGATAAAAAACCCATTACTGTTATAGCTATCTCTTCCTTGTATATATGGTTAATCAAAAATGATACATTGATCAAAATATGAGAAGGTAAACTCAAAAGTAAACCTATGAAAAAAAATATCACCTTAATCTTCCTCTCTTCGCTTTTCTTCAACATTCTGATCCACACTATAAATTAACTAATACAAATTAAAAACAAAAATTAGGTATACTCTCTTTTATATATAAACTATTATTATTTATATACTCTTATGGTGATATCATAAAATGTAGGTATCTCCACACTAATAAAAATAAATAAATTATAAATATATTATATATATTATATATTATATATATTATATATTATATATATTATATATTATATATATTATATGTACTTAAATATATACAAAAATATATATATATATATATAAAATATTAAGTTTAATTTCTCAAAAGAAAAAAATTAAATTATAAACCATATAAATTATATATTATATATATATTATGTACATGTTTTTTTTTTTTTTTTTTCTAATATGTTCATTTAAATAGTAGAATTATAAATAAATAAATAAATAAATATATATATATATATATATATATATTTTATATTTATATTTTAGCTTTTATTTGTTAATACAATAGGTAAAATGTGCAAACAATATTTTTATACTTACAAATAAAGCAAAAAACCTTATAAATATGTGACTTATAAATAATAATATATATATATATATATATATATATTATAAAAGTAAGAGCTAATTTTATTTTACTATTTAAAATATATTTATAATTATTGGATTAAATTATAACATATCAATTAAGAAAAAAAAAAAAAAAAAAAAAAGTTGCGAATTACATTAAATTATTAAAATATTCTAAGAAATATATAGAAAAAATCAAAAAATTAAATAAAATTAAATTAAATATAATAAAATAAAATAAAATTATTTTTTTTTTTTTAAATATTCATAAAAAAATAAAATAAAAAAGGAACAATGTTTTCATTCTTTTAATTTTTTTACACTAGGTTCATAAAGTTATGGGATAATTAAGTCCTTAATAAAAATTGGGATAGCATAAAAATATAGCAAAAATTAAAAAAATAATAAATAAATAAATAAATATATCAATATATATTAATATATATTAATATATATATATATATATATATATATATTAAATAAGTACAAAAAATACATTTATAAATATATATATTTATATATATAATATATTTATAAAATATTCTTATATAAATATTCTTTGAAAAAAAAAAAAAAAAAAAAAAAAAAAAAAAAAAATATGCTTGAAAACATTAACAAATATATTTACAAAAAAAAAAAATTAAAAGATAATAACTAATTATATTAAATATGTATGCTATTTTTTTTTTTTTTTTTTTTTTTGGAAAAAAAGCAAAATTAAATAATATATAAAATATATATATAATATATATATATATATATTTTTTTTTTATGGTAAGAATTCCTATTAATCCTTTCTAATTGTAGCAAAATACAAAGCGTTGACTGCATTAAAAAAAATATTCATATTTAGATTATTTTGTTTAACATGTTTGTACAGTTTTTTTAAATATTTTTCTTTATATATACGTTGTAATTTCCTAAATAAATAAAAATCCTTTTTTGTTAGAAATGGAAGTAGGGCACAATAATTTGCATATGGATTATTAACATTAAAATTGTTATTTATAGAAATAGGTATTATACTTGTATCATATAAGGTTTGATATATATCTTTAAATTCATGTTGCAAATTTATTGAACTTGTTAATATATCATCCTGTTCATTATGTAGATCTACTATATTATGTAATGTATCTTTCTCTTCATTAAATATATTATCTCTATTATTTATTTCTTGTTCTTTTCCTTCATTGTCATTTTCATTCATCTCCATATTATTATTATTATTATTATTATTGTTGTTGTTATTTGATAAATTTATATTTGTTCCTTGTATCTTTTCTTTTCTAGGTTCATAATTTGTTGGTCTACTTCCATATTTAATATAATTATCAACACTTAATACAATATCTTTAAATTTTTTGAAATCCAAACTAATTTCTATATTTGTTTTCTTTTTCGTTTTTTGTCTTTTAGTATTTATTATTGTATATATAGGTTGTTTCCTAGCTGGAAAAAAACAAGTCTTCTCATATTTATTAATACATTCCAGATTATAAATATTACCACTCTTTAGCTTTTCAAATATATTACCAACCTTCTTCTCATGCTGATTCTCATAATGAAACCATTTCTTTAAAAATGATTCAACAAATGAATCATCCACGTTGTTATTATTACCTTTATTAAACAATGAACTACTTGTAGATGTCAAATTATTAGATGAACCTTCATTTTTCTTACCATCAATCCTCATATATAAATCTTTAACTGCATATATACCTATCAGACTATAAGAGGTTTCTCCTCCTACAAAAGAAATAGGTATGATATAGGTCTTTGTTTGGTTATACATATCTTCTTTAAAATCATCAACACAATCATTCTCCTTATCAATATCATTATTATCATCATTTATATTATTCACATTATTTATATTATTCATATCTTTACGTTCCTCCTTTTTGATCCTTAACATATTATCACCTTTATTATCATATTTATTATCACATTTATTATCACCTTTATCATCACCTTTATCATCACCTTTATCATCACATTTATCATCTCCAATCATACCAGTAAGATAACTAGACATATTTTTCAACATATTAAGACAATTAAAAGGATCATTTGTAGCTCCCTTCACATTTGACTCTCCATATTCCTCAGTCTTTACCTTCATCACGCGGTCCTGAATTAATTCCCTCTTTATATGCTCAACACCTAAAACATCATCTATATTATTCGAAGATTTATCAACGTGCTCAGTCATATTATCCTTTCTTAAAGATAAATTCATATTTTTATCACAACCATCGTCAATATTTATATTAACACTAGTATTGTCTTTATTCTCATTTATTTGTTGCTCGTAAATACTCTTCACCTTAATCTTTTGTATAGAATCAAAGAGATAATTATTAAAATCTACATATAACATGCCATATTCTTTAATACAATTTAACTTATAATTATCCATAAGATATAAAAAGTGATTTATTATTTTTAGTTCTTCATTCTTGTCAAGGATATTTTTGTTATCCTGAGTTATATGTGAATGAATATATTTTTTTTCGACATGTTTAAATATATGATTATCGAATAAATTTTTTTTATTTTTTCTATCAATACATAAATCTTCAATATTTTCTATATTTAATCTATCAAGAATTTTTAAATATCTATTATTTCTTTCTTCGATAGATAAATTATAAGAATGAATATCTTTTCTTTCTTCTACAAACTTTTTTATGGTTAACTCCATTTTTTTATTTAAGATACCATATTTTAATATACCTTGGCATATAGGACATTTTATTATATTATCAGTATTCAACATATTCATATCTATATAGTTCATTTTTTTCTCATTTTCTTTAATAAAACAATTTAAAATATAAAATAATAAACAACTTCTACATACAGAATAACCACAGTTATTATTACAAACGATTATATAAGATTCTAATAAAAGATAATTACATAATTTACATAAAAATTCTTGTGGAATGTTTATTTTCTGTTTTTCTTCAGTATTTATAATTATTTCCTTTTTAGCTTTATGTGTAATAACATCTGTAATATTACTCTTTTTTTTAACTTGTCTATGAATTAATATCTTTGTGCCATTATAAATCTTATCATCATTGTTTAAAAAATTAATATTATTTTCTTTATTATTATAAATATTATCATTAATATTATTATTTATATTCTCATAGCCTGATTTATTGTAATATAATAAATTATTTTTATTTCCTTGATCACTCAAATTATCTTTTTCATTCCCAATATTTTTATTGATATTATTATTATTATTATTATTACTATCGTCCTCCTCAAAACTGTCTCCCTCTTTATAAATAGAAAAACAAATATCTATCTTATTGTTATAATTTATATTACTCTGTTTGCATAAAATATTCTTTAAATCACTAACCAAAATGTAATTATCATTCTTATTAATTTCCAGAAATCTCCAAAGACTCCTCTCACTGAATAATCTATATTGTATATACATATTTAAAAAATAAAACTTAAAAATTAATACGTATCCACAAATAAATATATATATATATATATATATATATATATATTAATATTTATATTTATATTTTATTCTTGTGGATGGAGGGGGAAATGTCCTTACGTTCATCAAATCACTCGTAATATAAACAACATGGATAATAAATTTATTATAATAAATATTTTATCTTTTTACATATATCTCAATGTATTTTATAAATGTAACATTTTTAAAAAGAGAAATATAAAAAGGTAAATAACAACATTTATATTAAACAGGTTATAATAATAATAATTTTGACTATTTATTTATATATATTATATATTATATTATTTTTATACTAAATATATTACATAAAAAAAAAAAAAATATATATATATATTTTAAATACTATAAAATAAAAGTAATACATACATATATATATATATATATATATATATATATATAAACTAAATATATCGTATAATATTATAATATTTAATGTTATTATTTTTTTCGTTCGACATTCTTCTCTCCCTCTTAAGGGAAAAAGAAACATATAAAAATAAAATATATATAATATATTATATATATATTTATTTCTTATTTTGAGCCTTTTATTTTATAAAACATTCTTGTCATTTTTTATAAATAAACATTATATTTTATCTCTTTAAAAATATGATGTTATATATTCAAAAGATAATTATATCGTTATCAAACTTTTATAAAGCTATTTTTACATTTTACTTATAATATAATAGAAAGAAATTATTATTTTTCTTGTTTTATTAAAAAGTTCATACAAAATTAAAATAATTTATTTACAAACACATGACATATATTATATATATATATATATATATATATATAAAGGTTCTCTTTTTTTTTTTTCTTTCTTTCTTTTTTTTTATTTGTCGTTCGAATGAAGTCTTTTAAGGATATACATATATAAAAAGGTAAATATAAATATATATTTATATATATACATTTATATTTATATTTATATTATTTATATATTCATCCTTTTCAAATACATACCATCTTTACAAATAATTAAAAAAAAAAAAAAAAAAAAAATAACAAATATTTATTATTATGTAACACAAAATATATAAAAAGAAATAAATAACAAAAATTATATTTTTTTAAATGTAACTTTTAAAAATAGTAGCAACACAAAATTAAATGTGAATACTATTACAATATAAGTATTGTTATATATGTATGTATATGTATATATATATATATATATATTTTTTTTTTTTTTTTTTTTTTTTTTCTTTGTCTGCTTCTTGTTTTAGTTTCATTTCACTCTTAATAATTATCAAAATATACAAATTTTTTTACAATATAACAATGACCTTTTTATTTTTACATTTATTTTTATTTTTACTTTTACTTTTACTTTTACTTTTTATTTTTTTTTGCATATCCAATGAATTATTAAAATCAAAACCTTTATACTTACCATTATGATCAACAATTTTTAGCTTATTTAATATACGTATTACATCATTAATATTTACTTTATATGAACCAAACATATAAGTATTATAAATTTTTTTTTGTTTTGTTTTTTTTCTAAACTCATAAACCTCTTTTATCACATTTTTTTTTTTTTTTTTTAATTTTCTTATTCTTTTTAACTCTTTCATATGTTTGTTACTACTCTTCAGTTTTATAAAACCATACTTATTTAAAATATTTTTACATTCCTTTTTACTTTTACTTTTACTTTTATCTAGATTCATATTATTATTTACACATGAATTAACCATATGATGATCAGTATCACTTAATATAATGTCTCCTCCTTTATCATAATCCAAATTATTTTCCTTCTTAAAAATATGATCATTTTGTTTTTTTGTTTCATTATATTTTTCTTTATCATCCTTATTATTTATACATAACGTACTACACTCTTCTGTAAACATATCCTCTTTCTCTTTTTCTTCACACGTTTTTCTATATATAGATGATTTATTATATGATAAAAAATTCATATACTTAAAAAGACATAAACCAAAACTCACACCCGTCATGAATAAAAGATTTTCATCGAAATATAAAAAGTCGTAGCTATTCTTATCATAATAATAATTATTATTTATGTAATGCCTATTCATATTGTCATATCTATCATCTGATTTGACATCACCATTTGCTCTGACATCACCATCTGCTTTGACATCACCATCTGCTTTGACATCACCATTTACTTTTATATCATCTGCTTTTATATCATCTGCTTTTATATCATCTACTTTTATATTACCACCTATTTTTTTATCATCACCCCCATTGTGACACCTCTCAAAATAATTCTGAATATAAAAAATATCCTTCTTCTCATTATACATTATATTAAAATCCTTTCTTATCTGTATTCCAAACAATGAAATCTCAAACGTATAACTACAATCAATTCCAAACTCCTGAACACCTATCAATCTTGCACTCCCCTTGTTTTCATTGTCTGCTTTATATACCGTGTCAACAAGAGAAAACCAAGGTAATGCCTGAGAAAAAATTTCTGGAAAAACTTCACAGATCTTTTTATTGTTTACATAATTACAAGTACCCTGATTACCATATATAAAACAATTATATTTTCTTGAATGACTATGAAAATCACAAAAAAATATAATCTTATTTTTCTGACTAATATTTTTTATTAAAGATTTTGATGAATATATTGTAGGATGAATATATGCTATCGGATTTGACCACTGTCTATTTAAATCAAAACCATTATAACAATATCGATTATGTCCTAAGATAACCCCATCAATATTTAACATAGGTATTATTATAAATATAAACTTCTCACGTAATATATGTGCATATATATTATTAGATATAATAAAACTAATAAATCCATGTATTGAATAACTAGAATTTGTTTCTCCTGGATGGACTCTAGCTGTTAACACAATTATCTTTTTTTTCTTTTTTTTTTTCTTTTGAGAACAATTTCTTTTTTCATCCTTTCTTTTACATATTAAATTATTATCACAATTTTCTTCAAATCTTTGTATTTTTGTCATTCCATTATTTTTCTTATTCTCTCTACTGTAAACATAATCCTTTTTTAAGAAACTCTCAAATTTCTTCATAAAATGATTAGACGTATACATTTTTTTTTTACACCATTTCATTTTATTTAAAAAATTATTACAATCCATTATACTCTTTCTTCTTTTCATATGTTCATTTAAAACAAAGTTACATTTATCATTTAAACAGCAAAAAAAATTATTTTTTTCTCTTTTCACATTATGACACTCATCATAACAACAATTATAAGAATAATCTTTATCATCCTTACATTTTATTATATCATGTTTTTCTTTTTTCTCTTCACAACATATATTTTTTTTTATATCCAAACATTCTTTATCCATATTATCATATTCATTTGTACATCCATTTTTCATATCATCAAATAAATTATTATCCACTTTTTTTATTCCCAATTTTTTACTTGTTAATATATATTTTTTCTTCTCAATCTCCTTTCTTACAACATTGTTACTTATATCCATTGCATCACATAAATTTTCATCATTTAAATTGTTCCTTTCTATAATATTTTTCTTTTTCTTTTCTAAATCTTCTTTTAATTCTTCTTTATTATATCCTTCTTCACTATCATAATTTGTTATGCATAAAACAGGACAATCAAATCCACATGAAGTTTTACACAATGTTTGTTCTATATAATTAATAGTAGGGTGACCCTTCAAAAAATTTCTTATCAAACATAAATATTCATTCAAATAAGAATATGTATATGGATAACAACTTGCAAAATATACTGTATCATATTCATACATAAAATCATAACTAAATTCTAAAGTATACGTATTATAATTATAATATTCCATACTATTTTTTTTTATATTATAATGCTTACATGAATTGTTTTTTATATATTTTATATCATATGTATTTCTTTGCCATTTTATATTTTCTAATTTATATTTACATTCTGAAAACGATAAAGGAGAATGACCATATTTATATAAAAAAAAAGGTTTTGCCATATTCTCTATTTTAAATCTAACAGTAAATGGTTTTTCTAATTTCTTTACATTTCTAACAGTAAATTTATCACATGCATCTAACGAATATTTGCCATTCCCTCCTGGATTTCTATCTATTTCTTCATTATTTATGTCATTCAAATATTGATTCATGCACCTTTGTTCCCTCCACTTGCTATATATAATATTATTACTATTGATATTATTAATATTTTTGATATTTTTGATATTATTTGTATGTATATTATTTGTTCTATTATCCACTTTATTTACATTACTGTTTATATTATTACCTGTACCGTTCAGGTAATTATATACAACTTTCATATTATCCCCCATATGAGTAATATCCTTATTATACATTTTCATTTTATATAATTCATTAGTATAATATTCATTTGGAATATAACTAGCACTGAAATAGAACCACTGATTTTTTTTCTCGTTCATTCGAATATCCTGATTAAGGAATAAAGAATACACTTCTTTGTCTTCTTCCTCTTTTATTACATATTTTAAATTTGCGGATTCAAATTTTGAATTAAATAATATATGTCCTTTAGGTATATATAATTCTTTTATTTTTTCATCATTCATGTTGTTCACTGGAGGATAGATATATTTATATTTATAGCCTGGTATATTTAAGCAGTAGATATTTTCTATTTTTTTTTCGTAACAAGGAAAAGAGAAATTCAAAGGTTGTTTTATATAATCATATGGATATTTATTTAGACAATCCTTCATATTATTATTATTATTATTATTATTATTACTATTAATATTAATATTATTATGTTTTAATCTTGTTGTCTCTATATCATCATATGTGTTACTACTCTCATAAACATCATTATGATTCCCATTAATATATTCATTTTTATTCTGCTTTATATATTTATTTCTTTTATAAATTATATAATGACTAAGGAAATTGTCGTGATAAGAGAAATGTCTTTCATTTATTCTTTTCTTATCATATTGTTTATATTTATTTTTACATATATTCAAAAAATTATAATTCAGTATTTCATCTAGTTCCTTTAAATTTTTTAAAAATAATTTTTCATTAATCCTATTTATATTTTTCCAGTTATGTTTAATAAAATATTTTAAATTTTCAATTTTTCTGACATCATTGTGTTGATTATATTTATTAATATAATAATCATCTTCTTTTTTATCACATTTATTAATATAATCATTATTTTTTTTAATATCTGTATCATATAATATAGATGGAAGTTCTACGTGTATATCTGTATTTTCATATAATAATTTATAATCCTCATGATATACTACCTTAACTATATTTTTGATATTCTTTTCATAAGATAAATTAAACATTTCTTCCTGCATTTTTATATTATCATTAGACTGTTGAATATTTTTAAATGATAATAAACATAAATCCTCATATTGTTTGTCTCCTTGTCTTTTATTTTCTTCATTTTCTCCATTCTCTTCTAATAACAAATTGGTTTGTTTGTCATCTTCATCGTTCTTTTCTTTATTCTCATTATTTTTATTATCATTCCTTACATTTAAAATATCAGATATAGAATCATTGTTAAAATTATTATAAGTAAAACAGTAAACACTATTGCCACTGTCTTCATTTTTAAAAAGCATTCTACGTTTTAAAAAAAAAAAAAAAAAAAAAAATTAACGTACAACGAAACTCTTAAATGCTTATCCTCATATATATATATAAATATTATAATAAAAGGGAAAAAATAAAAAAACCTCCTATTTTTAATAACATTCAAAAAAAAAAAAAATAAAATAAAATAAAAATAATAAATATATATATATATATATATATATATATTTGATGAATCTTAATATATATATTTACTAATTCATTATTTTTATTTTTATTTTATTTTATTTTATTTTATTATTTTTTTTTTTTTTTTTGCCCTGTGCACTGGTTTGCTAACATAAGAAAAATAATATAAATTAAATATATAAATATTATATATATATATATATATATATATATATTTTTTTTTTATATATTATTTATTTTCATAATATAAAATCAAAATTAAAAACCACAACAAATATTTAAAAAAAATAAAATAAAATAAACTTAAAAGCTCAATCTCAATGTTTATATATATATAATTATATATATATAAAAATTTCAAATATATATTATAATATATATATATAAACACGTACTTATGTGTACTCTTTACATAGTTTAAGGTCTTGAATATTAAAAGATAGTTTATAATCTATATTATTATTCAATATATATATATAATATAGGTTGTATGGTTTATTTTAATATTATTTTATTCTAAACAAAAATAATAATTACAATATATAAATATATAATATATTGAACAAAAAAAAAAAAACCTTACATTAATATATATATATATATATATATATATTTTTATAATGTGTCCGCTTTTATAAATAGATATATATTATATTCACATTAATATTTAAAATATTAAGATCATAAAAAAAATTATACTATCATAATATTTATTATGATTTTATTATATATCTGTTCATTTATATATATATAAGAAACACGAATTTTTTTTTTTTGAAAATAGATATATTTAGTAAGGTTAAAAAAATATAATTAATAACAAGGTCCATATTAAATTATATCACTATATATGTTTTTCTTTTATTCTATATTCAAAAATGTGAGTATTATACACTGTCACAAATATAAATATATATATATTTTATTTATATGTTAATATATATTATATATATTTATATATTTTTTTTTTTTTTTTATTTATTTTTTTTTTTATATTACAATAATTTCTTTGGAATATAGTTATAATTACCTTTCTATATAATACAATGAATTGCTCTAACGAATTGAATGTTATTAATCTCATAATTTCTCTGATAAAAAATAATAAGGTTAATGATGATTTATTAAGTGTAAAAAATTTATATACGTTAATAAAAACAAATACGGTTCCTATATCTTTAAAATTATATAATGAGAAACAAAATATATTTGTAAGCATATGTACTATTCTGTGTAATAAATTAAAAGTATACTTATATAATATATTATTCAATAGTACAGAAGACGAAGAAGAAGATGAGGAAAAAAAAAAAAAAAAAAAATTTATAAAAAAGAATTCATTTTTATGTAATCAAGATTATGTTGACAATTATTCTTTCAATTATTCTGTCGATTATGATATATGTAATAATATACCAAAATCATTTGTAACTATAGAATTTTTTTTAAAAAATCTTACTTTGTGTTTTAAACATATTAATGATAATGAAGATAAAGATAAAGACATACATAAAAATAAGGATGTTATATTCCTTACATGTATTAATAATATATCCATATTATTAAATATATTTCAAAATAATGATAGGAAGAATGATAAAATATGTAATGAACATTTTTTTCTTATAATAATAAAATATATAAAATATTTATTTCTTCATATATATAATAACCAAAATATATACAATGATAAAAATAATAAAGAAGTTTTCTATTCTTGTCTAACATCTATAATTAAAAATTTATTAGAAAATATAATAAAACAAAATAAAAAAATTAAATATAAAACCTTAAAGTTATTTTATTTAATACATCAAAAAATTCAAGATATATATATAATAGATATATTATTTAATAGACTCTCCTTATATTTATTTCTTCTATATAAAACGTGTGAACAATTAACAAATATAACCAATTTTATACTCAAAATATTTGTTATCTCATCTAATCAAATACTTTTATATTATTATAATAAAAATAAAATATTAAATGATAATAAAGAAATCGATGAAAGGACACCTAACAATTGTGCTCATATTAATGTGTATTATAAAAAATATAAGTTCTTCTTACAAGAAAATAAAAAAAAAATATACAACTCTTTATTAACCTTGGAAGGAAAGCAAAATGTAGATAATCATGATAATACAAAGAATCTATATATATATATAAATAAACAAAATAATAAAAATTATGAGAATCATAAAATAGAACATACACATATTATAGATAATAACAACAACTTGATACAACAATACAATCATGTAAATAAATTAAATTATAATCCACATAATTTATCAAATATTTATTTTTTCTCTTATTATATACTAACTAATTATAATAAAAATATAAAAGATATATTTCCATTATGTAAAGTTATTATAGAGCATTACCCTTTTTTAAATAAAAATCTTGTACTTATGAGTTTCATTTTTATACTATCAGAAATGTTTTATGATAATAATGAACATTGGTTATATCACTTGAATCTCCTATATGAAAATGGGATCACCAATTATTTAGAAAACTGTGATATAAGTGCAGACGACGTGCAAAATGTCACACGTATGTTGAACGATCAAATCAATGACAATAATAATAATAATAGTAATAATAGTAATAATTTTAATAATAATTGTCATTATAATAATTGTAATTATAATAATAATGATCATCATCCTTATGATCACACATTTAATCATCTTAAAAACGTAAAAATAAAAATACCACAACATGAGCACCAAAAATATATCAACCAAAATAAATTGGCACCTCTTTATAATGACTTGTCTTTTATTTTTAATCATTTAATAAAAATGATAAAAGAAGATGATCAAAATAATAATTATATTATAAATAATATAGAAAACTATTCAGTGGAATCCTTAAATTATTACATTGAAAATTATTATTTCAAATATATGTTTAATATTTTTTTATTTAAAAAGAAAGAAAATAAATATATTCTCAAATATTTAAAAGGTTATATCTATTATAGATATATATTCAATGTGATAAATCATAATTCATCTCCTGAACATTTTAATATCTTCAATTATATAGTAGATTTATATATAGTCTCCAATTTTAATTGTATACAAAATGAAAGTGTTCTTCTTTCATCATCTACACAAAAAAATATTTTAAGTGACAATAATATTATATATTCTCTAGACTTTTTTGTTCAACCACATAATACAAACAGTTATGATAATCTTAAAGAAAATGTGCAACTGACTAATGTGTTTAATCAAGAGAATGAAAGGACTTCCTTATCCTTTGAAAAATTTAAAAACATAAAGGAAGCTTTTAAAAATGAAAACATCACGTTAGGGCAAAATAAAATAAAATAAAATAAAATAAAATAAAAAATATAAGACGCACATATATATATATATATATATATTTTTATATATATATTTTTTTTTTTTTTTTTTTTTTTTTTCTTTTTTTTTTTAGGCTTATCAACGAGGTCAGCATGTTCTCTCTTCTTTTTATAGAACAAAATATAATAGACAACTTCATAGATGATGTTATTTTATCTGCATGGAATGACCTTGAAAGAAATAAAAAAATAAAAGATCATGTGAATTATAAAACAGATACGTCAGAACATATGAACAACAAATCATCTTATAATTTTATAAAAAAGTGGTGGGAAGATAATTACTACTCTGTTGATAATAAGGACACAAATAAAATAAAAATAAAAAATGATAAAAAAGATGATGAAAAAAATGATGAAAAAAATGATGAAAAAAATGATGAAAAAAATGATGAAAAAAATGATGAAAAAAATGATGAAAAAAATGATGAAAAAAATGATGAAAAAGATGAAGAAAAAGAGAAATATATATTAAAATATAAATACTTGCATTTCCTCAATTATTATTTGGACTCCTTAATTCTTATGACTTATATCTACCTTCAAATAAATATAAGAAAAATTAATAAGGAATCTATAAATTTTGAAGTTTATTCTAATTCGGATATAGACAATAACAAAAAAAGTGATACTACTACTCATAGGAGTGATAGTACTAATAACAAAAAAATAATAAATTATTATATTAAAGCTATACAACACGATATAATGAAACATATCTTAAATGAATATTATCCTATGCTTAATAATTATTTTAGCTTAGCTATACTAATCAAAAGAATTCACGACAAAAGAAATATTAAAAAGGTGATAGAGAAAATAATGCTTTTTCTTAGTTCTAATAAAGTAAAAAAAAATTATAATAATTTAAAAAAAGAGAATATACAAAACAATACAAATCATGAATATATGAAATATTATACAACACTTATAATTATTTGTTTAAATAAAGCTTTCTATATATCATATTTATGTATGTATCATGATCTAATAGAAAAAATCTTCATCAAAAATTTTGTTTATTTACTCTTAAAAATTAATAATGCATGCAATTATAATAAAGAACTAGCCAAATATACTATAATAAATATATATTATTATATGAAGCAAAACAAAACAAAACAAAAAATTAAAAATATAAAAAATGACACACAAATAAAGCAAGTGTATAATTATAATGTTTATGATAATGAACACATAAAAGAAAAAAATAAAAATAAATATAAAAATAATAATATTTTATCAACAAATGAAAATTCTTATCCTATTAATAATATACAGCAACATCAAATAAAGCACATAATTAATTATCATCATGATGTTTTGTCTTCATATATTTATAAAAAAATTATTAATATAGATTCATTTAAGAATGCCACAAAAATATTACAGTTAACACAGTTCCTAGTTCAATATGATTATTATACTTATATATACAAAGATGTATGTCTTAATATTATTAAATATACTAAGCAAACTCATTTTTCTTTTCAAAGTAAAGAAATTAAAAATGATCTATATTTCTTAATCCTACAGTTGTTTAATTGCATTCTTTATTTATATTATAAATATATTAATCACAACAGGATATATATATCTGATCAAAATCAATATTTTGAATATATAAAAGAATATATCTTAAAGGGATATATCCATATAAACCTTCAGCATCTCTCTCAAAAAAAAAAAAAAAATCAACAACACCTCGATTCATCGAGAAATACAAATGATGTTGTAATTAAAAAGATTAATAATGATAATAATAATATAAACAAAGAACTTAATAATAATAATAATGATAATCCTTATATTATTAAGACTGTTCAAAAAAATCATTCAACTATATTCCATCCAATTGAAGAAGAGAAAAAAAAATTATGCTTACAAAATTACATTTTATTTAAATTATATGAAGATATATTTAATCAAGATTATAAAAAAATTATAAACAACGAAAATATAAAGAAAACAAATGAATATAAAATTAAAGATCTTATAAATAATTATATAAATAACCTAAACAAACATATAAATAAAACAAAAATTGTAAATCTACTTATTGATGATGATTTCTATGATTTAAATGATCAATCAAAAGATATAAAACACAATAACATAAATAATGCTAAAAATTTAGATGATAATAATTATTTTAAGCATTACAATCAAAACAATTATATGTCTTATAAAGACATTCGATATACAACATCTCACATATTTCTATTTGCAAAGGTTTTCCTTTGTAGTGAAAAGTAAGATTCATATAAATCGAAATTAATTATGCACTCAATGTGGAATCTTCTTATATAGTCATAAAATATATATATATATATATATATATATATATTTTTTATATTTTTATTTTTTCGTGTAGCTTGTATTTACGTTTCAGTGCTCATCTTTGCATCCTCAGATGCCTCTATATTTTTTCCACCAGACTTTATGAGCTCTACCCTAAGATTCATCAGGTAAAAATAAAAATAAAAATATTATATACATGTTTAAGAAAACAAAATAAAAAGCGTTATAAATTTGTTTCCTTTATAGATATGGGAATATATGAAGATAAATTTTTATAAAAACTCATATATGAATGATATCCTTGTTTTGAAAATAATAAATTATATAATAACAATAGATGACAAATTTTCAGTGGACAGGTAATAAATATAATGCTACATGAAGGGGTATTCTATAAAGTATATATATATATATATATATGTATGTATACCTTTTATATATATATATATATATATTTTTTTTTTCCTATCACTTTTATAGAATTATAAATGATATGTTCCCCCAAATATTCGATAGACTAAAAACATTCGAAACGAATAAAGAAATATGTAAACAGAGTTATGAATACAAGTAATATATATTTATTATGTTAATAAATATATATATATATATATATATATATATATATATGTATGTATATGTATATATTTATATATGTTTATTATATTTCATTTTTATAATATTTTCATTTGCAGATTTTTACAGACCACCTTACTATTTTTTTTAAACATTTCAAGACAAGAACAATATTTCGAAAAAACTCATTCCGATATATTTTTTTTCTGCTTAAAATGTCTCAATAAAATAATGAATGAAGAAATAAGAAAGATATCTTTAAATATAATATGTAATTTATATCTTAATGATATCCCTAAGGTTGGTTTATATTACTATAATATTTGAGAATATAAAAATATAAGCACACATATAAACAAATAAAAACAAATATAAACAAATAAAAACAAATATAAACAAATATATGTATTATATATATATATATATATATATATGTGTGTGTTTTATTATATTATTTTTTTCTTTTATTTGTAGATAAAGAAAGGTATTGATAGTATCATATGTATCAAGGAAAGGATTAACTTCTTACACGATGATAAAAAATATATTACTGATAATATATTTATCAAAGAAAATGTAAACGATATAGAAATAATAAATGGATTAAATTCTTTATCATGTATATTAAATATAATAACTGTAAAGGAAATTATTTCTTTAATAATTCATATAGATATTAGTTCTCTTCATTTTCTTATCTTTTATATGTCTATATTAAATGAGCAATATAAATATAAATGTAGATTCAATCAACACACTCTCATAGTGTTTGATCATTTTAAGGGTTAATAAAATTATACATTATAAATAATATTATATATATATATATTATATGGGTTCCTTTTGATCATCTTTTTTTGTCACACAATTGTTATATAAAAATTAAAATATATATATATATAATATATATATATATATATTTTTTTTTGTTATTTATTTTTTAATTTTTAGTTAATATAACTTCCATAAGGAAATTTTTTTTTTTTTTTTTTTTTTTTTTTTTTTTTTTTTTTTTTCTTTTTTTTTCCTAAAATTTGTTCGATAAAACATTGATATATATATATATAAAATAATTTAATATATATAAAAATAAATAATTAAAAAATTTACTGATATAATAAATATGATCCTATTTGTATAATTTAATTTTACCTTTGAGGCATATATAAATATATGTATATAATAAATAATATATAATATATATATATATATATATATCATATATTTATTTTATTTTTTGTTTCAAATTAATAATATATAATTTATGTGTTGTTTAATTTATTATTTTAATTTTTAATTTGATATAGTTTCTACATTTTTATAATTTTTAGTGTATGGAAAAATTATTTTACCCAGGCACATAGTTCTTTCATCTAACGTGTAAATGTATGTTTCTTTCTTCTCATTAAATTTTTGTTTTTATATTACTTTTTATTTTCTTTTGATTACATTATTTACAAGAAATTGCTTATGTTTTGTTTCAAATGAAAGAGAAGAATCATACAACATAATATTAACAAAAGAAAAAAAAAAAAATAAAATAAACAAAACAAAATACTTTCTTTATAATTTTTTAAAAAAAAAAAAAATAAATGTTAATCCATATTATAAAACCATTCGAATATTACCTGCAAGGGACTACTTACCCTATTGTCAAAAAAACAGAAAGGACTATAACAAAATAAATATAAAACTAAAAGATAAAAATAATAAATATGATTATTATCATAATAAAAATGTATCAAAATATAATAATATAAAAATTCAAAATGATGATATAACTACAAGTAATAATCACAGGAATATGTCCAATTTATTATCCAAAAAAAAAAAAAAAAAAAAAAAAAAACCAACCTTCTCAAAAAAAGAAATGTTAAGAATAAAGAAAAAAAATGATAAGTTCAAATTTTTAAACAAAAAAATTAAAAATATATATAAAAAAAAAGAATCACACATTAAACATTTAAAAGATAATATAAAAGGTAATGCACATCAAAATGATAAAGAAAATATTTTTCTTTTAGATAAACAATCAAGTGATCATAATTATAAAAGTAATATAGAACAACAGAATCAAGACAATAATCATTCATATGATGAAAAAAAAAAAAAAAAAAAAAAATTACACAAATTTAAAAGAAATAAAAAACAAGAAAATATATTAAATATGTTTGAAAACAATCTAAATTATTCAATAGATAAATTAAATAAAAAAACAAAAAAATATGAAATATTTAAACAAAAGGAAAATATTAAAAATGATGTACTACAAAATGAAATACTAAACAAAATTCTTTCAAAAGAGACAACATCAAAAAATATTATAAATAATAGCAAAAAAAATAAAAATAATAACAAAAAAAATAAAAATAAAAATAATAACAAAATAAATAAATATGTTAACAAAAAAAATAAAAATGTTAACATACAAATTTCAAATAATAAAATATATAATAAGAAAGATATAAAGCAAAACACAATAGAAATACCTATAAACAATAGCAAACATAAAAAAAATATATCGAATAATAAAAATAATTACACAAATGAAGACAAATTTAATATTAATTGTGAACATGGAAAAAACAAAATTAAACATTACATCGATGATATAACAAATCAATATAATCAAAAAAATATTACACTTGAAACAAATATAAATGAAAATCAAAAAAATAATAATCAAACTCATAATTATTATAATGATCATCAATATATTCATACTAAAAATGTTACAAACGATCATGAAAATTTTATATCAAATAATATAACAACAAATTCTCAAGTTAATAATAATAATCAACCCATTCCAAACATACAAGAAATTTTTAAAGTTTCTAAATCTATTGATAATTTTAGAAGACAAATACAAATAAAAAATAATGCAGAAAATAATACAGATGCAATAAAAAAAAGATTACAACAATATGATTCTATAATTGATTTTAATGCAAATAAAAATATTGTTATAACAGAAGATGTCTCAGAAAAGGAAAAAAAAAAAAAAAAAAAATTAAATTACACATTCTATGATGTAGGTATATATGATAACTTTATTAACATATATTTAAAATATAATGATATTAATTATACTACTGACCATCAAGCTAAATATATACCTATGATACTTTTCTTTTTAAATAATGTAAATGTTGATCTATACAATTGTTATAAAAAAAGGATGACATGTGATCATAACAATATTGTAAATCAAAACTCTAATATTATATCAGAGCAAAAAAAAAAACTCCTTTCAACATATGATATATCAAATGTGTGTTCTCCTGATCAAATGGTAATAAATAAAAAAATGGATCAACAACAAAAGGATACATCATGTAATATAAATAATAATAATAATAATAATTTTTTTATTGAAAACAATCAACTTGTTAATTCCAATTCATCTATCAAAGATAATACTCTCGATTCTAAACAAAACCACGACATCTCTAATGAAATAAAATTTCTAAAAGAAGGTCATATAAAAGATAATGAAAATAATTATATAGATGATTATCCTGATGATAAAGAAAAAACATCAAATGTAAAACAAATTCTTTACGTAAATAAATATAATGACAAATTAAAAAAATTAATAAGAACGTTCTTCTTACATTGTCCAACAGGTACAGGTAAAACATTTATATATCTACTACCCCTCTTCCAAGAAATTAGTAATTTTAATTTTTTACAATACGAAAAAAATCAAATACAAAAAAATAAATCATATGATGAAAATAATTTATTCGATAAACACAAATTCTTTTATGCTAATAAAAATATAAATGAACAACTCACCTCCTTCGTTTGTGTAAATAAAACAGAAGAACAAGCTTTTATTAATTACAATATGGAACGAATGAAACACATATTCAACTATATAATAAATCAAAATAAAAAATATAATATAAAAACAGAAAACACGGCAAATGATTCTTTAAAAAATGAGAAAACATATAACTTTGATGAAAAAAAAAAAAAAAAAAAAAAAAAAAAAGATATTTTATTAATTACATATAATAAAGAACTTGCTGTTCAAATATATGAATTATATAAAGATATAATAAATTCTTTTTATAAATCATATGATGCTTCATTTTTTAAAAATAATAATTCAATCATATATCCCAGCTCCATACAAAAAGATGCACACATGCTTATAGAAAAAATAAATATCAATTTTAAAGCAAAATTAAATATGAATGTTCATTTATTAATAGGAGGAAATAATATTAAATATCAGCTTAAAAGTTTAAAAAAGAAAACAAAAAACAACAACAACAACAACAATAATAATAATAATAATAATAATAACAAAGATAATCATGTTAATAATAATATAGATGAGCATAATATTAATGATAAACACACAAATGAACAACATATACAATCATCATTTTATGATGAAGAAAATATTAACATATATATTGGAACACCAGGAAGATTACATAAATTAATACATGAGAAAAAAATCATCAAATTAAATAATATATCTACAGTCATATTCGATGAATATGATTTTTTTTTCAGCTCAATGAAAGTAAAAAACAATCTTAAAAATAAAGAAAATGTCGTAGAATTAGAAAACCAATTTTTTGCAAAACTATTAAAAAGTATTTATTTAAAAAATAAAGAAGAAGATGTACAAAAAAAAAAAATTATAAAAGATACAAATAATATACAACATTATAAAAATAACATCTCAGTTGTAAATGTTATTTGTTGTAGTGCTACGTCGGCTATATATCCATATTTAACATATACAAAACATATTATTACAACCAACTTTTTAAATAATTTATATTCTGAATTTATTAATGATAAATATATAACAGATCAAAATCATAAAGAAAGGAAACAAATTCAAAATAAGGATGTTACAACAAGTGATACTTCTATCACAAAAAAAAAACAAGAAATTCCAAATAATGAAAATAATAATAATAATGATGATGATAATTATAGTAGTAGTAGTTGTAGTAGTGGTGGTGATGATGATTTACATTTAAATCATCAAAAAAATAACGACACAAAACAAACAAATAATTCATTTATCAATTATAAAAGGGAGCAAATCATGTTAAACGATTTATTTAAAATAAACAGTATTGTAAATATGCCAAAAAATTTAATACACCTAAACTATTGTTATGATAAAAAAAACAAAGAAAGAAATAATAATGCTACAAGTAATTTCTTAAGAGTTCTTTTTTCTAACCCACTCAACAAAAACGTTTTAGTTTTCTGCAACACCAAGGTAAAAATGAAAAAAAAGAAATATACACAATGTTATTTAATATACATATATGTATATTTTTTATTTTGGCTGTTTTATATAGAAAAAAAAAAAAAAAAAAAAAAAAACATGACTTGTTCATGTTATTTTATGCATTTGTTAAATAAAACACCTGAACAGTACATACAATTATATTAATTCACTTAAATATATATATATATATTTCTTTTTTTTAGAAAAAAGTGTTGGACTTATGGAGTCTTTTCAGAAACCGATTTGACGTTGACATTCAGACAATATTTTCTCAGAAAGATAAAGGGAAAAAGAAGATATTCAAGGATATAAATTATGCTAATTTTTTTAAAAACGATTTGATTGATTATAAAAATTTAAAAAAGTACGTCAACTTTTTATTTATATCAACAAATTTGTTATATAGGGGTATCAATTGTATGGGTTTCACGACAATTATAAATTATGACATGCCTTTTGGTAACACAAAAAAAAAAAAAAAAAAAAAAAAAAAAAAAAAATTAATATAAATATATATATATATATATATATATATATATTTGTTAGATTTAATATTTTATATAGCATATAATTTTTTTATATATTACACATAATATATCTTTATATATATTTATTTATTACACTGCGCACAATATTTTTAAACATTATCATCCAATTTTAACATTTATCCTCTTTATAGACACAACAGAATATGTACATAGATGCGGACGAATAGGAAGAATAAACAACAAGGGGGCTATAATAAATATTTTTGAAAAAAAAATGAAAAGAAATTATAACAAAGAAATATTCAAAAAGTTAAATATCAAAACGTATGATATTGACTGTTATATGAATAATATGTTTACCTTTAAGGAAAAAATAAAAAGATAATAAAAAGTAAAAGAAAAAGAAAAAGAAACAAGGGACCCAATTCCAATAGCACAAAAATGAAGAAAATATATATATATTATCAATATATTTCATAATATTTTTATATTATATATATCCTATTTTTTTTTTATTTTTTTTTTTTTTTATTTTTATTTATTTTATTTTTTTTTGTTCATTTATATATATATATATATATATATATATATATATACATATATATATATATTTTTTTTTTTTTTTTTTTTTTTTTTTTTTTTTTTACATCATTTAACAATTCAAGTACATTTTTAATTTTTTTTTTTTTTTTTTTTTTTTTTTTTTTATGTTCTTATAATGAATTTTGTTCTACTCTTTTATGGTCCACCTTGTAGCGGTAAAGATAAATTCATAAATTACTTGCTTAAAAGAAATAAGGTGATCTACTTATTTCTTTATTTTTTTGTAAACATAAAAAATGAAAAAGAATATTCCTACAAACAAAATGTAGAGGAAAAAAAATTTTTCATCAAAATAATAAAATATTATTATCAAATAAAGGAGAGAGAACAAAAGAACATATTAAGAACAATAAGAAGAAAGGAAGATAATATAGCACCCTCGTTTTCATTTTTAATATTTCTAACTAGACATTTTTTAAATATCATTAATAAAAAATCATCTATTTTTATTCTTAATAAATATAGAAATACACAAAATGAAACGTTTGATCGTTTAGAGGGAAAAAAAAAACATCATAAGAACAGTAGAAAAAAAATAAAAAGAAAAAATAATAATAAGATAAATAATAATCATAAATATAATAAAATATATAAAAAGTTCTTTTATAAACCATGTATACATAAATATAATAAAAAATTGTTTTTTATTTTTTACAAAAATATATATAAATTCATAAAATATTTTAAAAAATTTTTAACTTATAATTTTAATACATACATATATAACATATCAACAGATCAAATAGAAAAATTATTTTATCACAACACGAACAATATTATAGATGCATTTAAAAGACAACAAATTGAAAGAATCGATACTAATAATTGTCATGTATGTACATTAAATAAATCAAAATTTTATATATTCCACAAGAAAGATAAAAAAATAAATGGAAATATCTTTTATCCAGTTTTCAAAAAATCAAACATAATAAATAAAAATGATACTCTTTTTATAAAATTAAAAAAAACAAACAAAAAAGAAAAGAAAAAACAAAACAAAAAACCAACAAGCTATAATCAAATAAAGTATTGGAACCTGTCTAGAGAAATAGCCTATGAATATTGCAAGAATATAATGAGAAAGGGAGGAACACAAAATAGAATTATTATATTAAATGATACATTTCATTTACCTTCCATGAGAAAAGAATATTATATTCTTACCAAAAAATGTAACACGAAAAGGATATATATGTGATTATTTTTTATATATAATATATACACACATATATTTATATATATATATATATATTTTTATTCCTTTAGATCCTTATAATTATATTCAGACATACATAAATACTCCACTTGCTACATGTCTTAATAGAAATAAGAAGAGGGTAAAATTCAAATATATTTCTTCAAAAACTATTATTAGAAATTATAAATGTCATAAAAAATATTCTATCCAATCAAAGCAAGAAAAATATTTGTCAAAAATGATACATGTAGTCAAATCAAAATATAAATGGCAAGAAAAAATATTATCACTTCAAGTTAATACCTTCTACAAAAAATATAAAACTAAGAAGAATAAAGTAGGAAAGGTAAAGATGAAAAAAATAAAGTTTAATGAGGAAATATATATGGATAATACTCCAACATTTAAATATATATATATATATATGTATATGTTAATTTTTTTTTTTTTTTTTTTTTTTTTCATTTAGTTCGAGCTAGTACATATTCTTCGCTTTATTTACAACCATTTTGATAATTTCAAAAATATGGATACAATAAAAATAAGAAAACATGATAAGAAGAAAAACGATATGAACCCCAACAAATTAAATGTAATATATATTATTACATATAATATATGAACATACTAAAATATAAATATATTTCTTCATTCATTATAAAATTATTATATGTATTTTAATTCTTTTAGATTCTCAATGTAACAATTAATAAAATAATACATGAAAAATTAAAAAACCTACAAAATGGTTAAAAAAAAAAATATAATAAGAAGAAATATATAAATAAATAAATATATATATATATATATATATATATATATATTAACATATAATTTATGCATATTTATTTATATACACATTACATCCTTTATAGAAAAGAAAAACGAATATGCCAAAAGGTTTCATGTCATTAAATTGGAAATATTAAAAGGTATAATAAAAAAGGAAAAAAAAAAAAATAATAACAATAAAATAATATCATACACATATAAATATATATTTTTATATATCTCAGAGTGCCGAATGAATAAAATGATTACTCCAGAATATATAGATAAAAAATTGGACATATCTTAATGAACAATATATACATATATATATATTGAGTGAATAGATTTATTTATTTTTTTTATTTTTTTGTAATAATCTTATAAAAAGTATAAAAAAAAAATTACCAAAAAAAAAAAATATATATACATGTATATAGAATGCTTTTAGAAAATTAATAGAAAACAATTTATTCATAATAAATGTCATATATGTATTTATATTTATATGAATATATTGTAAAAGAGTTTAAAAATGAATCTAGTAAAAATATCACAAATATATAAACTTATTGAGTTTAAAAAATCAAAAAGACTTTTTATGTAATATAACTGACCCGTATTCATCAAATTCCTATAAACACACAAAAAAAAAAAATATATATATATAAATATAAATATAAATACATATATATATATATATATATATATTTATTTATAAATGATTCATTTTGTTTCTTCTTTATGACTTGTTTGGATATCCATATTTTTTTGAAAGTTGCTAAGGAGGCTAAAATCGATCCTCCAATGAATGTACTGAATTTACGTTCAGGAGGGGCACTAATTCTTATCTATAAAAAGAGTCCAATATTAAATAAAATGACAACATTAAAATAAATAAATATATAAATATATAAATATATAAATATATATATATATATATATATATATATATATATATACTGTTATATCCTTGGGAGCAAATTTTCTTATTTCGTTTAACAAGCGATCTCCAAATCCTGCACAGATAATAAATTAAAATGTTTTTATTTTTATGTTAATGTGTAGCATGGATAAAGTTACATAATATCATAAAAAAAAAAAAAAAAAAAAAAATTTATATAAATATCAAATTATAGACCCATAAATATATACATAAAATTATACCTTGGAATAATGTAGTTCCTCCTGATAATACAATATGAGAATATAAAGTTTTTCTAAGATCCATATCAGCCCTTGTTATTGATGTTACGATTAATTCAGAAAGACCTATCAACAAAAAAAAAAAAAATATAATAAAATTGTAAGATTATAAAAATTATATTAATTTTTATATTATACATATAATTTTTTTTTTTTTTTTTTTTTTTTATATTACCCAAATATTCTAATCCTAAAATGGAAGGATTGAACAAAACTTCCGGTGCCCTATATCTCTCCGATCCAATCTGTTAAAAATAAAATGAAGGAATATATATATAAACATATACACACATACATAAATATATATATATATATATATATATATATATATATATATATATATATATATATATATATTCATATATATATATTCTTATATTTTTTGTTTTAACCAATATTTGAGATCCGTCCGGCAGTATATACGGCAAAGTAGTAACAGATTTTTCTGAAGAGTTTTTTTCTTTGCTCATATTAAAAGAAACATAACAACAGTTTTCTTTCATATTCTTAACAACTTCCATTTCTGAAGATGTATTAAATAAGTGCCCATTTTTTCTTAACAAATAGCTTAGGTAGTTTGTTATATCTCTACCTGCGACATCTGTTCTTGTTATTGTATTGGTTATATTATATCCTTTTATTAAAATAAAAATATATATATATATATATATATATATAAATATATATATGAAAATATATATATGTATATATTTTTTCCATGGTGTTTTACCTTCATATATAGACACACAATGACATACACCATCACCACAATCTAAGACTGTTCCATTAGTCTTTCCACAAGAATATAAAGATAAAATGGCTTGCATAGAAATAAACAAAGCAGGTACATTGAAGGTCTCAAAAAAAACTTCAGCAATTTTTTCTTTATTTTTTTGAGGGTTTAAAGGTGCTTCAGTTAATAGGATAGGGTGCTAAAAGAAAAATATACACACATATATATATATATATATAAATTTGTTAGATGAAACATACACACATATACATACATACATATATATATACATATTATTAATATATATATTCATTTTTATTTTTGATACCTCGTCTGAATTAATTTTTAAAGAATTATAAACATGAATCCATATATTCTCCATATCATTCCAATTCTGAATGATTCCATGATTAATAGGATAAGTTACTTTTAAAAGACCTCTATATTCTTCCTAAAAAATAAAAATATATAAATATATAAAAATATATAAATATATAAAAATATATAAATATATATATATATATATATATATATATACAAACAAATGAATAGATTATTTAATTTTTTATGTCATTACGGCTTTATTCCCTACGAATATATTTCCCTCAACAGCTCCTGCCATCACACGTTTATATTTTGGTCTCCCTACACTTATGAGTACAAATAAAATAAAATGAACATATACATATATATATATATATATATATATATATTTTAATTTTTTCTTTTTTTATTACTAAGATGGAAATACAAGTGAGGGTATATCCTCCCCAGCAAATCCACTCTTTATATATCCAGTTCCATTGTCTATTATAATAGGCTGATTAGGATAAATATTATTTACATAATCGTTGTTCATTCTTTTTTTTAACATATAAAAATATATGTATATATATATATATATATATATATATATAATATATGTATTTTTTTTTTTTTGTAAATATATATTTTTAGGTCTAATATTTTAAAATATATTAAAATTTATATTACAATATTAAGAAAAAAAAAAAAAAAAAAAAAAAAAAAAATATATTACCTTAAATAACCCAACATATATATAAGTGAAAAAACATCAATATGTTAAATTAAAAATATATAAATGTAATCATATGTAAACATATAAAAAAAAAAAAAAAATTCTTATAGTATACCTCCTGGTTATAAAATGTATTTACAGTTATAAGAACAGGTTTCTTCTTATAAAAAAAAAAAAAAATAGGAAAAACACAATATTCTATATTGAAATGTTTAATTATATGTATTAAATATTATTTATATTATACATATTTTATTTTATAATTTCCATATTAATTTTTCTTTTTTGTTTTTTAACTACCATAGAACAAATAAATGAATAAATAAATAAATGAATATCCGTGCACGCACGTGTATATACTTATATATATATAATATATTTTATTTTCCTTTTTCATATATATATGGGCTACCCTTTATATAGTATGCTTTCAAAAAAAAAAAAAATATATATACACCTAATATGTATCTTCAAATTTATATAGGATAATATAAATAAATAATAAGAACTTTTAATCTGAAGTTACATGTTTTGTTTTTTTCTCATTAGAAAATAAACCATATAATAATCTTTTAAAAGACATATTATAAAATATAATTAATATATATAAATATATATATATATATATTTAATACATACCATGAATCAAGTTCAAAAAAAAAAGGAAGAGAAAAAGAACAGATAAAGAAAAGAACAATCCTGTTATATTCATTCGAAAAAAAAAAAATAAAAAATAACATATATATATATATATATATATATATATATTTATATATACCACAATTTTATGTTAAGATAAAATATAAATACAAATAGAAACAAATGATGATCTACATACGCATTTCTTAGAGACATGGAAAAAATATATATATTTATTAATATATATATATATAAAATTAAGAACACAATAGATATAATATATATCTTATATTATCATATTTTAATATATTCCTTAATAAAAATTACATTTTTCCTTATATTATTTACTAGAAAAATCCTTTTAATATTTTTTATCAACATATATTTATTCAAAAAAAAAAAAAAAAAAAAATTAGTATATTCTATAATATAAAAAGGAAAACAATTTGAATAAGGCACATTATTGAAGATATGTATAGTTCTTATCTTTAAATTATTTATTATATAAAAAATATATATATATATATAATATATATGGAAATAATAAATATCTCCAAGAAATATACTATTCATTCATTTATTTATTTCATTTTTTTTTTTTTTTTTTTTTCCTTTTTATGAAGAGGGAGAATAAAGAATGTTATATATATATATATAATAATAATAATAAATATAAATCTTTATATAAACATTTATATATTTGTTTTATTTTATTATTAAAAAAATACAAACATATAAAGATAGAAAAAAAAAAAAAAAAAAAAAAAAAAAAAAAAAGTATAATTTTAAGGAAACGATATATATGACAATTTAATATAAATATGTATGAAATAAAAAAATAACAAGAAAACAAATATACATAATAAATAAATATAAATATAAATAAATATATACATATATTTATTTATATGTTTATTATTTTTTTATAAAGTAATATGTTGTGTAACTTTTTTAATATTTTTTCAGTATTTCGATGACATAAAATATAAAAATATGATGAGCTCTTGAAAATAAAAGATCGTTGTAAGTATAATGAAATATATATAAATAAATATATATATATATATATATATATATTTATATTTATATTTATATATGTTTCTTTCTTATTTATAAATATATTATATATATATATATTTATATTTATATATACCACATTGTTGATATATTGCTTATTTAAAAAAAAAAAAAAAATTTATATAATGATAAAAAAAAACACAAGATTGTTGTTCTACCTTTATATGACTATATGGTGTTTGTTTATTGACAAATGTAAAAACAGTGAGACAAAAAATAATAATTATAATGATTACTACAATAATTATTTATCAAAGATTCATTCTTTTAAGTCTCCTTTCAATGTAGAAAATTTAGAAAATGGTTGGAATATTGATTATTCAAGTGTGAGTTCAAATAAACATGTTGTATTAATACCAAACATTTATAACAGAAGAGGTGTTCTTTATAATAAGAATCCTATAAAGTCTGACAATTTTATTATTGAATTTAATTTCTTTATAGAAAGAAAATATTACAAAGAAAATATTGATCAGAAATATTATAAAGATGAAAATAAAGATGTACATGAAATTGTATATAAAACCAAATCTGATGAAAAATTGAATACATCTAATAAAACAAATAATAAAAATCAAAAGGAAATAAAAAGAAATGGATTCGCTTTATGGCTATTAAAGGATGAATTTATTATTAAAG
This sequence comes from Plasmodium sp. gorilla clade G2, assembly GCF_900097015.1. Lineage (NCBI taxonomy): Eukaryota > Apicomplexa > Aconoidasida > Haemosporida > Plasmodiidae > Plasmodium > Plasmodium adleri (nom. inval.). Next base: position 57,896 of record NC_041693.1, read on the forward strand.
AAGCTAACAGTGATGTAAATCTTGTATTAGAAGAAGAGGAGTATAATATATTTGGATATAAAAATGTTTTTAATGGTATAGGTATTTTATTTCAACTAAAAAATAACAGCAACAATAATAATAACCACAATAAAAATAATAGTGATATTTTAAACGTATCTATGATTGTAAACAATGGAAATGAATCTATAAATCCAGACGATTCAAACATTTTTAAAAATATACCTATTGATATGATTATGATTAATAATTTAATACACACAAAAATTATGTGTAATAAAAAGGAAATAACGATTGCCTTTTATTATCCTAAGAGTAATAATTATATTAATACTTTAATTATGAAAAAAGATATAGCCAAAGAAAATTATATAGCTTTTACATCTTTCAATTATAAAGAAGATGATAATAAACAATATAACCAAAATAAAAATGTTTATGTTCCTACATTTGTTGGAATAAAACAAATATTAACATTTAATCTGAATAATAATATAAATGGTATAAATGATATAAATGATATAAATGATATAAATAATAATAATATTAATTATAATAAAGATATTTCAGCTAATGATATCAATACATCTGTCAATGAAATATTAAATGATATGAATCCACAAAATAATAATATCAATCAAACAATAGATGTATTAAAATCTATAACGACATTGTTACAAAAATTTATGACATATCAAATAAACAGTGAAAAAAAATTATTACAAAATATAGATATATTAAATGAAAGATTACAATATGTACAATCTGAATTAAAAGTTATAAAAAAAAATTTAATAAATCAAACAGAAGATCCAAAAAATTTACAAAAAATCTTTTCAACAGAATTAACTGGTCTAAAAAATCTTTTCCACACACATACACAACATCATAAAAAAAATATGGAAGATATTACAAATAAATTAACAAAAAAAATTGAAAAAAATAATGAATTAAAATTATTAACAGAAAAAGCTCATAAACTTGAACAAATTATTAATAAAGGAAATTCATCAGTATATATTTTGTGTTTAGTATTTGCTTTATTAATCATATTTACTTTAATATTAATATATAAAAAAATACGAGATGTAGAAAAAAAACACATCCTATAAAATAAATGAAAAATGAAAATAAAAATAAATATATACATATATATATAAACATTTCATTTATTTTTTATATTTTAATATTTGTGAACACAAATAAAAATATACATGTATTTGTTACTACATTCACATGTTTATATATATATATTTTATATATTTTAAAAATATTCTTATATTTTACATTTCATTTTAAAATTTTGGAATTTATATTGTCATTTTTATTATTTTTTTTTAAATTTATTTTACTATTTTTTTTTTTTTTATGCGTAATTAAAAAACTCAACTTATTTACACACAACCTTTATTTTTAAAAAATTAAAAATGTCCAGAATAAATGTACTTCTCCTCATACATACATATATATATATATATATAATGTGATTAATATTTGAGCCATTCTCTTTATATATATAAAGATATAAATATTTAATGTTTTTACAACCAATATGAATATTATATGGAACTATTTAATTATTCATATATAACGACAAAAAAAAAAAAAAATAAGATCCATATAAGTAAAACCATTTGACAGCATGATATAAAACTATAAAAAATAAATCAAATAAATAAAATTTTGGTCTACATGCACATACAAGACAATATCTTATATATATATATATATATTTAACCATGTTTTATTATATATATATATTTTTTTTTTTTTTTTTTTTTTTTTTTTTTTTCTCATTTTTTGTCATGTGATATTTGTTTATATATATATATATATATATATTATCTATTCCTTTTATATAATAATAAATTTAATATATCCTCTTTAAAAAAAATTTATAAATATTTTTTTGTATTATTTCATTGTCCACTTTTTACAAAATGCTTATGAGAATTTCAAGATATTTTTTTCTTTTGTATTTAATAAAGGCACATCTTGGTATATTCAAAAATAAAGAGAAAAAAAAATAAATAATCTAAATAATACATATATATATATATATATATATATTTATATATTTATATTTATATTTCCCTTTTGTAGATTCGTTTTCAAGATATGGGACCCGCTTTCGACAGTCAACCCTTGAAACATATATGTAAGCACAATGTTTTAAAAAAAAGGAAAGGAATTATTCCTATAATACTACAAAAAGAAATATATTTTATAATAACATATATATATATATATATATATATATATTTTATCATTTTAGAGATAGTGGTGATGTGACATATAATAATTTTATTATAAACAAAAGATTACTTAAAGAACATTCAAACTGTGATGCATGGTCTGAGTGGAGTGCATGCTCTAAAACATGTGACTATGGAGTAAAAATCCGAGTAAGAATAAGTACAGATGAAAAGAAATCACATGGATGTCATAATATTACAGAATCTACAATTTGTCATATACAAATATGTCCTGAAACTTATGAAGAAGCAGAAAAAACTTATTTACAAAATAAAGAAAAAGAACAAAAGAAAAAATTCAAAACAAAATATATTTTAATCTTTACTATTTTTTCTGTAATTAATATTATAGTCTTATTAATATGTCTTATCTTATCAATCAAAAAAAAAATTATCTAACAAAATAAATAAATATATATATATATATTTATGTTATTCACTATGATATTGCGTTCATATGTTATTTTATTTATATATATGTTTCTTTTTTTTTTCAACATTTCCTATATTAAAAATAATAAATATAATATTTTTTTAAAAAATACATACTCAAAATATATATGTATATATATATGTGTTGATCTATAATTATTTTATTTTATATACTTTTATTTCTTCAATAAAATAAAAGAACATATATGGCTTTATTTTATTTCTTTAACTTTTAAAATACAAAATAATATATTTTTAATATATATATAATATATATTTAATGTGCATAAATATATGTATTGTATGTTTAATAAATAAAAACATTTGAGCATATTTACAAAAATATAATATATATATATTATATATTATATATATATGTGGCACGTTAGATTTGTTCTTAGCGGAACACATATTACTACCATGCGTAATATATGTATATCATATATATATATATATATATATATATATATATATATTTATTTATTTTTTTTTTTTTTGTGTACATAATATTTATATATTCACTTATGTTCACATAATTTTCTTATCTTTTCTTTTATTTATTTAAACAAAAATTATAGAGAATAAATATATTCCTATGGCATATTAAATGAATACTTTTATTATTTTATATATATATATATATATATATATACATATATTTCGATTTGAAAAAAAAAAAAAAAAAAAAAAAAAAAATGAACATATATTAGCTTACATGCAAAAAGAAAAAAAAATATATATTTGAAATATTTGCATTGATGTATATATTTGATTAAATTTTAAAAACAATAAAATGAAAAAATCAAAAATAAAATAAACTCACAAAGAACTAATCATATATATATTATATATATGTTATATATATGTGTGTATGTTAATATACCAATATGTTTTTTTTGGTACCATAAAATATTTAATGAATTAAAAAAATTATAACATATATATATATATATATATATATATATATATATATATATATATGTTCTTATTTTAAAAAAAAAAAAAAAAAAAAAAAAAAATTATGTTAACAAAAGTGCACAAGTATTTTTAAAATATTGGTATATTCCGATTTTTTAATATATGTTATATATATATATATATACATATATATTTATCATATATATATATGTAACATGTATGTCTAACTTTCATTTTTACCATGTCATATAAAAACACATTTGTATGAACAACCCCACATTTTTCTTTTTTTTAAGTGTAGATTTTATATAATTATATAAACATTTGTATATACATACATACATATATATATATATATAAGATGTGGTTTTTCTACTTGTTGACTTACATTTTAAAATTGTTATTTTTTCTTATTTTCATGTGTTCACCTTTGTAAGCTTTGTCACTCTTTTTTTGTATTTATTTTATGCTCAACATATAAATATATAAATATATAAATATATATATATATATATATATATATATATATATATATATATATATATATATATATATTCATATATATATTCATATATATATCCATTTATATATCTTTTACGTGTTATATTAAAAAAAAAACGAAATGGGAGACTTTAACGATTTAAGCGTAGAACTGAAAAAAACGGAATTAATAAAAGAGGAGTTGAAAAATCTTAGCCATATAATTCATAACGAATTTAATTTCTTTTGTCAAAATGAAAACAAGAATATAATATTCAGTAATAATATTAAGAATTCTTATAATGACGATATATTTTCTACTAGTACATTAAATAATTTATATACATCATGGAAATTAGAAGATTTTTCTCATTTTGATTTTAATAGTATTTTAGATATATTAAAAAGAAATCAATATGTTATGTGTAGTATATATTTCCTTATAATCTTTTCTTGCTTATATTTTTTAACATTATTATTATATACAAAATGTATAAAAAGAATGTTAAAAAAATGGTTCTGTAAATATTGTACCTCACATATAAGTGAAAATAGTAGTCATAATGAAGACAGAACTTTATTACAAAGTGTAATGAAAAAATCTTGTTATTTTATAACATATTCATTTATAACATTCCTTTTATTATTACTTCTACTTTCTGGAATTACATATATGCATTATTTTATAAAAACTAAAAGAGGAATACATGATAATATTTGTAATATATATACAAAAATTGATGCCTTCTTATTAAATAAATGTACTGATCCAAACACAGTCGACATTTCATGTTATTCAGCTGAACATATATTAACTGATGTTGATTCAATATTAAAAGAATATAAAAAAATGAAACTCAGGGCAAAGGACGACTCATTGCTAGACGAAAACACTCCCTTCCCCCTCCTCGAAAGTAAGAAAAAGGGAACATAAATAAATAAATAAATATATATATATATTATATATATATATATATGTATATTTTTTTTTTTTTTTTTTTTTTTTTTTTTTTTTTTTTTTTTTTTTAGGATACATTACAACGTTCAATAAGCTCAATATACTAAAAGAAAACATAAATAAAAATAACGAGGCACTCGAAAACGGATATTTTCACACCTATCCTGCACTCACAGGGATCAGTGAAACACTAACAACCATTCTTAATGAAGGAAATAAAAATTTCGACAATGCTAGAAAGATTATTAAAGAAGTTAAAAGTACAATAAAGTATTCATTTCATACAATCGATGAAACAATAAGAAATATATTTAATGATAATTTACCTAAATTTACAGAATTAATAACAAAAGCTGGAAATTCTATTAAAGGAATAAATAACAAATATAAAATTAAAGAACGAATTCCTAAATATACAAATATTATTCTATTAACTAATATTGTTTTATTATTACCACCATTATTAATATTATTAGGTATCATAATATTTATGATTTATATTCTTATAGGAAATATTCAAAAAAATAATAATTTCTTTATTAAATTATTTGGTCATTTCAGTGCTTACTTTGGATTCCTTACAATTGTTATTTTATCATTTGGAATATTATTCTTAAGTACATCAATTATAGGAGGAACTACTTGTATTTTATCAGAGCGAATACTAAAAAATGAATTACGTTTCGATATATTAAATAATACTCTTATAGATTATTGTATTAAAAATGAAAACGCACCATTAATTGATGATAATATAACAACAACTCTTGTAAGTAAAATTAATTCTTTTGATACAGGATCTATAGATAAAAATATAAACGAATATGAAAAACATTTTACAACTTTAAAAACATCTTTTTATGAAAATTCGCTAAATTTTATGGATTATATATGGGTTGTTATAGTCAAACAAGACCATAATATGTTTTTAAATAGAATAAGAAATGAAGAAGTCAAGTTATCATTATTAACAACAAGTATTATAAACGAAAATATTAAATTTGGAGATGTAGAAGCTATGGGTATCAAATCCTATTTAAATGAGTTAAACCGAATTATTTTTCAAGGAATAAATGGTAAAATATGTTTTAATGATATAGTATGTGAAAAGGAAGCTAATACATATAATATTACTGAGAATTCAAAAACAGACGATCAAAAATATTTATCTATACGTAATCAAGTAAATGATCAATATAAAGATGATTTAGATTTAATTATCCAACTGTTTGTTTATAAAGCACGTATTTTAAAAGAAAAAATATTCGATATCAACGATCTTGATAGTAATGAAAAAAACAAAATAGGATGGAGCGAATATACACCCAGAAATACACATGGAACCCAAAAAAAATCAATCATTAATACTTTCCTAATAAATGTTATTGAAAGTATTAACTTTTCAGAAATAATATATTTCTTTGATAAAATGAAAGATCAATTTAATGTACTTAAATCATTAATTCTATTAAAAATTGATACATTAACAAAAAATACAAATTGTAATAAATTTGTAAAAGAACTTATTGATGTAAGAAAGGATTATTGTAATAAAATCGTTTTGAATTTATCTACATTATCTATATATTTAATTATATTTGCAATCACTTCCTTTTTATTATGGTATCTATTTCTATTCTTGTGGTTCTATTATAATATTAAACCATCATAGATTAATAACATTCTTCCGACAATAATAATAAAAAAAAAAAAAAAATTAAATTATGATAAAATTGTTCACTTATGTAGTAAACACAAAATGAAATAATTTTATCCCAGGTAGCAAAGTATATCTGCTTATTAATTTTATGATACAAATATTAAAATTATCTAATTGAAGGAAGAAACACCTTCCCTCAAAAAAAAATAAATAAATAAATATTAAAAGGTAACACATATATATATATATATATATATATATATATATATTTTTGTTTTGTTTTTTTTTGTCTTTGTTTCATTTTATTCAATTTTTATAGCATATCATGCTATGTAATTCTTTCATAAACCTTACTTTTTTTTTTTTTTTTACATCCTTTATTTATATTAAATAAAATTATTGTTATTTGAAAATTATATTTTTCTTTTTTTTTTTTTCAATATAATTTTACAAACATTTTATACTTTTCATATTTTTCTATTAACTCTCAAACCTTTCATTATTTTGTTTTCTTTCTTTTTTAACAAAAATTACTCATCTCAAAAATATAAGCTATTTTATATGACGCAAAACCTGACTTGTTCAGGCGAGACAAGTATACATTTAAACCATTTTGGCTTGATATTATTATATAAAGTATATTAAATATATGAACCGTTCAGGTAACACACACACACACACACATATATATATATATACATATACACCTTTGTATTGTTTTAGATATATTAAAGGTATGATTCCTTATTGATACCTTTTAATTTATAAAATTATAACCCTAATTAATTTATACACTTTTCTTTTCTTATCAAATAGATATATATTTTAAAAGAAAAATAAATTTAATTTAATTATTATTTTTAAATGGTTTAAAATGTTAAGGTAGATATATATATATATGTATAAAATGTATACACATAACATACAAAAAGAAGCGTTTTTTAAAATAATATTAATCTAAAAAAAAAAAAAAAAAAAAGAAAAATTAAAATAAAATAAAATGAGAAAAAATGAGAAAAAATGAGAAAAAAAAAAAAAAAAAAACAAGAGAAAAAAAAAAAGAAGACAAATAATAGCCTTAAAAATAAATAAAAAGAACAAATTAAAAGAAAAAATTATATATACATATATGTAAACATATATATATATATATATATATATATATATATATATATATATATATATAATGTTATAATAATGAAATAAAATGATAATAAATAGGAACATCGTATTTTATTTAATATTTATATTTATACACACATAACATATATATGTTTTATTTGGTTCCTTTAAGAAATACAAAAAATTTTAAAAGAAAAAAAAAAAAAAAATGAAATGATATAATATGTGTATTTATTTCTTCATTTTAATATTTTATTATTTTTATATTTTATTTTTTTTGTTCCTTCCAAATAGCATTAAAAATATAACAATTTTTTTTATAATAGTAAATAATTATATATTAATGATAAATCGGATTACATTTTGTTCCAACGTTATGGTCTATGTGCAAAATAAAATTCTTTTTTCTGTCAACATTTGGTAATTAAATAAATACATACATATATACATATATATATATATATATATATATATATATATATATATATATATATATTCTATTTTATATGTTAATTTATTTTATTTTATTTTTTTTATTTATTCCCTTCAAAATATCACATTTGCATTTTTATTGCGTATTAAAAAACAAACCAAATATTTTTTTAAAAAAGTTAACGTTGATAATCCAAAAATTATAAGGTCCATCAACAAAAATCATTTTAATAAAACCCATTCCATAAGAATTTTCTTGTTCAGTTGATATATTTTCAACAATTGGAGTATCTGATGGCTTGACTTCTTTTAAACTATGTGCATGCCAAGCGTTCTGTTCACTTTTTGACAAGTCTACAACTGTGCCTACAGTTTTATCTGTGATAGCTATAGATGTATTATGTAAGTTAAATATAAGATCTGGAAAAATTTGATTAAGTATATTATTTTGAATAAATTTAGGAATATTAACATCATAAATAATTGACATAACATATTTAACTCCTTTATCATAAGAATTTTTACTTTTAGGATAGATACAGAAAAAGTTTTCATAGTTATTAATTCTAGCATAACTACTATTATTATCAAAAACATCATTTAAAGATTTATTTATAATTAATAACATATTTTTGTTATTATAATATTTTTGATATACTTCATATATAGTATCTTGACTTTTAAATGGCCATGGAAGTCCATTTATAAGATATAAATATTTTCTTTCATCTTCTGGAACATCTTTTTCATTTTGTAAAATATATTTATTCACATTTATTTTTTCATTTTTATCAATCTTTTCTTGAATATCAGATTTTTTTAAATTCAAATAATTTAATTTATATATATTTTTATTCCAATCTTTAATAGTCTCAACATCATTTAAAGCATAACTTAAAGAATAAGCAGACACATCATCCATCTCTCCATATCCTAATAAATCATATGTTATTTTACTTTTCTCATCATTATTGTTTTTACATAATGTTACCATATCTGATGTATGTAATTTTGTACATTCATTAAATGGAAATGTTTTATTATTTACTTGATCACAAAAATTTAAATAATAATCTAACATATCATCATTTATTAATGTTCCATTCTTTGTTCTTAAATTTAATGATGCATTTTCTATACTTCCTTCTGCTTCTGCTTGAGCTTGACCTTGTATATTATTTCCTTCATATGATTCACCAGTTTTTATAAAACTTGATGTATTCTCTTTATCATTATTAAATACTGATGAGGATGTATGATAGTTACAAGATTCTTTTACATCTTCTTTTGTTTTCTCATTAACAGCAGCAGCTTCAAGGGATTCTTCTTTATTTTCTTTTAATATTCTACTATTTGTTTTATTCTTATAAATATTATTATCTAATTTTATATTTATCACAATATTCTTATTATATACTACTTCTCTTGATATATTCCTATAATTATTAATAATATTATCATATCCAACTACCAGTTCCACCACAAAGAAAACAAAAGACAATAAAATAAATTTTCTTCTTCTTAAACTCATTTTTTAAAAATAAATATAAATATAAATATAAATATAAATAACTTTAAATATATATATATAATAAATATAATATATATATTATATAATCACAAAAGAAAATGTGCTTTCCCCTCTTTCTCTTCTTTTTCTTCTTTCTCTTCTATTTTTTCGTTTTTTTTTTATTTTCTTTCCCTTGTCAAAAATAAATAAAATGAAATCAAAATATATATATTGTTACAAAATGTTTTGAACACTATCTACCAATAACCTAAAGCATATAAAAAAAATATTAATTAATCAACAATGTCAGATTTTAAATTATATAAAAATTTAAACATGAATGTATTTAAAATATTTTAGAACAAATCATAAGGTGTAAAAAAAAAAAAAAAAATTAAAAATAAAACGTGAAAAGTAAAATGTAAAAAAAAATGAAAAATAAAATTCAAAAGGGTATATATAAACAAATATATATATGTATATATGTATATTTTTTTTTTTTTTTTTTTATTACACTGCCGTTGTTATTTAATATATACTATTCTTAAATATATAAAAATTATATAAAAAAAAAAAAAAAAAACAATTTAAATATATACAAATAAAAAAAAAAAAAAATACATATACACTATGAAATCATTTATTACAATGTGTAATGTTCCATTTTCTAATTAACACTTTTTTTTTTTTTTTTTTTCTTAAAATTTATGTTATTCAATAATTATAGATAAGTGTGTACAATAATAAAATGATATGAATATATAAATAAAACATATATATATATATATATGTAGATATAATTTTATATTTATTTATTTTTTTTTTTTTTTGTGGCGTTTAAAATATATATATATATTTATAATCAGATGTTGAAATTTATCTTACCACATATTTTTTTCTTTTTCATTCATTCTAAATATCGTGTAAAAACTTATATAAATAATATATAACAACACAAAAAATTCACATATATATAAAATATATATTAAATATAACACAAAAAAAAAAGAAAAAAAAAAAAAAGAAAAAAAAATGGTAAATATATATTCTATCGGTTATTATATAAATATATATATATATAATATATATATAATTTATATATATTTTTATATATACAAATGAACAATTAATTTATTAAATAAAAACAAAAAAAAGAAAACAAAATATAGATTATATATTAAAAAAAAAATAAGCACTTACAAAAAGGATTTATATATATATATTTTTTATCAATAATATATAATGAATTAATAACACATTTTTATATATTAATCACATATAGATTTTTCATTCATTCATATGTGTATATATATATTTTTTTTTATTTTTTATTTTATTTATTCCTTTAGTTTCTTTCTCTTTTTCTATATAACAAATGTTATAATGAAATAATGATTTTCTTTCTTATTCTTTATCTTTCTGTGTAAAAATATATACATATATATATATATATATATATATTTATATATATAAATATAATCATAAACACAATAAATAAATATTTACCTTTTTAATTTTTTTTTTTTTTTTCTTTTTTTAAATAAAAAAAAATGGAAAAAACGAAACGATCAACATATATAAAGAAAAGAAAGATAATAAAAAAAAAATAAAAAAAAAAAAAATTTTTTTTTTTTAAGGGGAAAAAAAATAAAATATTCAAAAAAAAAAAAAAAAAAAAAAAAAAAAAGTACATATATTATTATTATATATATATATATATATATAATATGTGATAATATATATTTATATATTTATTTATTCATTGTGTATATGTAAATATTATGGAAATATAATATAATATAATATATTTTATTATATATATATATATAAATATGTTTATTATTTTATTTATTTATTATTTTTATAAGGAAATAAATGAACTCTTTACAAATGTGTTATATATATATGTATTAAATTATCACTTTGAATAATAAATATATTTATATTATATATATATATATACATATATTTTTTTTTTTTTTTTTTTTTTAATTCATTTCCTATGATTTATTTAATTGTATTTCTCATATTATATTTCTATAAAATATAATAATTCACTCAAAAATAAAATAATATTTTATTTATACAATGCAAAATGAGTTCATAAGTTAATAAAGATATATAATAATATTAATATTAAAATAAAAACACAATATGATATATATATGTAATATATTGTATGTAAAATTTATATATACATATTAAAAAGTGCATTTATATATTATATAAATAAAAATATATATATATATATATACATATAAACATTTATATGTTTTATTTTTTATGAATATTAATTTTTACTTTTTATTAAAAAAAAAAAAAAAAAAAAAAAGGGGGT
>NC_041693.1:72500-150000 GCF_900097015.1 Plasmodium sp. gorilla clade G2
ATATTTTTTAAAGGAACCTATTGTTTTTTCAATTATATATATATATAATATATATATGTATATATTTATTTATTTATATATTTTTGTAATATATATTCTATATATCTATATATATATATATATATATATATATATATATATATATACATATCTTTTTTATATTATACCTTTAAGTTTTTAATTTTTTTTTTTTTTTTATTTTTAATAAATAATCACGATTGATAAAATAATATTATAAATAATATAAATAAAATAAATGAATTAAACAACAAGCTCTATCCGAATTGTAATATATATGTATATATATATTTATATTTATATTTTTATATATATTTATTTATTTGTAACTAATAAGATTATATATTTATTATAAATGATTGATTCTTTATATTTAAAATTAAATAGACTCCCAAAGAAGAAAATAATAATTATAATTGATAAAAAAAAAAAATGTCACATATAAATAATAATGTCGAAAAAAAAAAATCAATAAATAAACATAATAATAACAATAACAATAAAATAGACAGTGTTTATGTGAACAATTATAATGATAATAATAATCATATAAATAAAAACACGCAAGTTATAGATTCCATTTTGATGAGCAATATTGAAAAAGATAAAAAATTAAAATTATTAAATAATTATATTAATATGTTTGATAAAAATAAAAACGATAAAATTACAACAAATCATACTAATAATAATAATAATCATAATAATAATAATAATAATACTTATAATAATAATAATAATAATAATAATGATCCTTATGATGATCAGGATCAAGACGAACAATATGTAGATACTGACGACTCTTTCATATTATCTAATACAAAGAAAAAAATAAATAAAACAGACAACATGTCATATGATAATTACATCTTTGAAGAGGAAGATAGAGTATCTTCCAAATATTTAGAATATAAAAATGATCCTACATCTCATATGAAAAAGAAGAAAGAAGAAGGCACCCACAAAAAGGATAACACTAATAATAATAATAATAATAATAATAATAATAATATTAATAATAATTATGATGATTACTATTATGATGATGATGATAATAATAACTATTATAATAACAACCATAGTGATGATATTAATGATAATGGTATTCATAGAAAAGAAAAAAAAAATAAAAAGAATACGCATAACGAAAAGAAATATATAAGTGATATGTATAACTTTCAATATGACGATTATGACAAAAAAAAAAACAAAAAAAATACATTAGAAACATATGACTCTGATACTAAACGTAGTGATAATTTTATTAATACAGATTTTCTTCCCTACTCGTTTGAAAAAAAAAAAAATAATAAAAAAAGAAAAGGAAAAAAAAAAAATGAGCAACAAGAAAATATACACACCAATAATTATGATGACAATATGGATGATATTGAAAATATGAATGATATTGATAATAGTGATGATCATAATAATAATAATAATAATAATAGTAACAAGAGTGATGATAATAGTTATCATAATAATAATATTGGATCATTTTTTAAAAATAAAATAATCGAATCTCCTGTTATAAACAATCAATATGATAACACAAACGATTATTTAGATGAACTACAATCATTTGAATATAATAAAATAAAAAAGAAAAAAAAAAAAAAAAGTGATATCCTAGAAGATGATTTTAAAAATAAAAGAAATGATAATATAAAAATAAAACATAATAATCATAATAATAATAATATTAATAATGATGATGATTTATTAGATTACGAATTAAATTATATTGATAATTCTTTCGATTCTCTTCGTAAGAAATCGACTCATTATTCGCTTCCAGATAATTATCATGGAGAGAAAAAAAAAAAAAAAAATAAAACAAAAAAAAAAAGACATAATATGAACTTTTATAGTATAGATAAAAATAATTTAGATGAACAGGATCTATTTAGTAATCAAGAAGCATTAAATATTTTAAAAAATTTTGCAAAGGATAATAATTTATCTGTTCCAAATAAAGGAAAAAAAATAAACAAAAATAAAAAAAATTATCATAATAATAATAATAATAATAATAATAATGATCATTATTATAAGGATATTAGTTCTAATCATGATAATAATCTTGAATATGATAAAAAAAATAAAATACAAGTAGAACAAAATATTCATATGATAAATCATGGTCAGCTAAATAATAAAAATAATTCAAATATTCTCTGTAAAGAAAATGCAAACGAAAAAAAAACAAATAATAATAATAATAATAATAATAATAATAATAATGATGATGATAATAATTCTTATGTAAATAAAGAATTGGCAGTTAATGACAATGTATATGAAAATTTTATAAGAGAATATAAAAACCTACAATCCTTATTTTCATATAATAAAAATAAAATCGAAGATCATTTAAATCCCCTCCACAGAATTATTGAAAAGAATAGAGACGACAAGCTTATATTAGACAATAATATGAATAAATATATTTTAAATGCTCATGAGGGTGTATCAAAAAAAATGTTGGGTTATCATATGGATGAAGAGGACGACGACCAAGGAATGAAATCTATTGAATATGATAATAAGAATGATGATAATGATGATGATAATATTGATCATAATGATGATGATAATATTGATCATAATGATGAACATAATAATCATAATAATGATGATGCAAAAAACGAAAATGTCGATGAAACTATAATTAGCTATTCAAAAAGTGAATTATCAAAAATTGTAGAATATATAAATAATGATGACATGGAAAAAATGACAGAATATATTAATAATAATACTGAATTACCCAAAAAAAAAAAAAAAAAAAAAAATGAACAGAATAAAGATAATATATCAACAAGAAATAGTAATCATAATAATACACATACATCTAATTGTAAAAATAAAAAAGATCTTAACAATATGTCAACCAGTAAAAATATGATGGATGAAAATATTCATAAAACAAAAAACAGCAACAATAATAATAATAATAATGATAATAATTATAGTAGTAGTGATACTGATGCTGTAGAAAGACAAAATAATAATCTTCCTTATTCTTCAAATAATAATATGAAAAAAAAAAAAAAAAAAAAAAAATTAAAAGAAAAATTAAATAATAATATTAAACATAATGATCTAATTACAAAGTCTTCTATGTTTCCAGCAAACAAAATAATAAAAAATGATCAGTTTGAAGATTACGAAATAAATAATTCAAAACATCTCTTACATAAAAATATTAATAATATATATAACCAATGTGAACAGAATTTGTCTCTTCATGAAGATGTTTTAAAAGATTTATTAGTAAAAGGAGAATATAATGAACAACACATTATCAAAAAAAAAAAAATGAAAAATAATAAAATAAATAAAAAAATTTTAGATAATAAAGAAACCTTTTTACATACACAAATACCAGACACATATGACAACATACATACATATATAGTTGATAATAGAAAGAATAAATATTCTCATAGTGATCATGAAAATAACGACAATGTTTCAAAAGAGGAGAGGGCTCATCCTTTAAAAAAAAAAATCAAAGGTAAAAAAAATATTAAGAGCAATATAAAAATGGTACCTCCAAATAAGGAGAATAAAAAGGAAAGACCAAGGAAAATTCAAAATGACAATAGTGATTATAATAATAATAATAATGATAATCTTAATAGTGATGAAAGTGATGACAATAATGATAATGATAATGATAATAGTTATGATGAAAGTGATATTTATGATGAGAACAATAACAGTACTGATAATGATAATGATAATGATAATTCGACAAATGAAAACTTCAATGATCAAGAAGAAAATATAAGTGATGATCATTACCAACAATGTAATAGTGATAATACAAATAAAGAAAATAAAATGAATATTAAAAGAAGAACCAGCTTTGATAAAGACAAAATGAGATATACAATACATAATATTGAAGATATAAAAAAAAAATCCAAAAAAATTATGAACAAAAATGAAAATCAAAAGTATTTATATAATAGTGATTATATGAACGGTTCATGTGATTTCGTCATGCAAAAAAAAGAAAAAAAAAAAAAACAACAACAACAAGAAAATGAAAAACAAAAAGAAAAACATAATGACTATTATGATAATAACGATCGACATGATAATCGTAATAAATTCAATAAAGATAATTATAATAATAAAGATAACGTGCTTGTCAATGATCAACCTTTTAATTATACTAATCGTAAAGGAAAAAAAAAAAATAAAGATGATATATTAAAAGATCAATATAATGATGAAAATATAAAAGAATATTTTCATTCCTTAATAGAAGGACAAGTCTCTAAAAACATTAAAAACAAAAAAAAAAAGAATTCCCAAAGAGATTGTAGTGTCAATAAATCGAATAAAGAAAAAGGAATAAAAAAAGAACGAATTTTACACAATAAACATTTTAAAGATACTGATTCAGAAGAAGATCAGAACAACAACAACAAAAAAAATAAAAATAATATTTATTTAAAAAAAAATTATGATCAAGAAAATGAAAAAGATAATAATGAATATGAAAACGAAAAAAGTTATATTAAAATGTCACGTCCATATTATGAAGAAGATGAAACACCATATCGTAAACAAAATATTAAAGAATGGTCTTCATATACAAAAGATAAAGAAAATAA
The DNA here is from genome assembly GCF_900097015.1 of Plasmodium sp. gorilla clade G2. NCBI lineage: Eukaryota > Apicomplexa > Aconoidasida > Haemosporida > Plasmodiidae > Plasmodium > Plasmodium adleri (nom. inval.). Next base: position 77,150 of record NC_041693.1, read on the forward strand.
ATTAAATTTAGATCATGAAGTAATTATGAATAAAGGAAATGACCAACACATAAATCGTATCAATAAAAATGAAAAAAATAAAGAAGAGGACAAATATGATAAATACAAAAAAGATAATAAAAATCAAACGGATGACCCACTATATGATAATATTAAAAATTACGATAATGATAATAAAGGATTAGAATTCTTTTCAAATAATTTCTTTCATATTAAAAAATTTATTGAAAAAAAAGATAGTGAAAATGGTCTCATGTCAAAAATTGAAAATTCACAAAAAGAAGAAGAAATAAATCTTAAAAGAAATAACCTGAACAGTTCAGGTAAAACAGAAAAACTTGAAAAATTCTTAGGAATATATAAAGAAAATAATGAAGCTATGGATTTTTATAAAAGTGTTTTGATAGAAGAAAATAATTATATGAATAGATCAAAAAGTATGATAAATAAAAATGGTTTGAATGATGATCATGGTCATAAGGATAATATATCTAAAATAAATCGTTATAATAGTGATGAAACATATATAAAAGTGCAGAATAATAATGATAATGAAAAGGAAATATATAATTCTGACGTTTCAAATGATAATAATAAAAAGATTAACAACAACAATAATAATAATATCAATAATAATAATAACAATAATAATATCAATAACAATAACAATAATAATAATAATAATAGTAGTGGTGATAAGAATCATCGTAATAGTTATAATAATAATGATATATATATGTGTAAAAATGTAAAGAATATAATTTTATCATTAGAATTAAGTAATGAAGAAAAAATTAATGAAGTGAGAAGAATTTTATTTTATTCATCCAGTGATGAAAAGAAATATATTATGAATGAAATATTAAATATATTATATATATATCCACAATTATATGTTTCTTGTATTATTAGTTTATTTTATTTATTTATATTAGATAATGATATTTTTGAAAGACATTTTAATGCTGATGATTTAGTTTACTTGTTTAATGAAAAAATCGATTTTAGATATGCTGAGTGGTTCTTAAAAACATATTTATTTTATAAATATAAATATTCTGATAATACATATACCAAAGGATCTACATATTATATAAAGAAGGGTTCTCCAAGAAATAGTATCAAAAGAGAGGAAAGCTATATGTATGTGGATGAAAATGTCAAGTTAGATAATATAAAAAAAAATGATTTGAATGAAGGAAACCAAAAAGGTGTTGATGATAATAAAATTGATGATAATAAAATTGACGATAATAAAATTGACGATGATAATAATAATAATAAAACTCATCATTATGATGATAATAATAAAACTCATGATTATGATGATGATGATAATAATAATCAGAATAGTTATAATACGAATGGCTCAACAAATATAAAAAAAATTCATAAAAACACGTTTGATCCTTTTTTTGAGAAACATAGTAATAGCTCACTTATAGATTCAGGAGATGATTACTTGTGTGATATTAATAATTTATCAAATAATAAAAAAGATATAAATATTTTATGGAACTATTTTGAAAGTTCTAAATGTGTTGGTTATAATGAATGTAAAACATTATTAAGTTTATGTTTAAAAAATGAAAATGAAACAAGTATTAATAATATTAGTGCTTCTAAGGTTAGAAGTCTAGTTATATCAATATGGTCAAATATACCCTCATCAAAACCTAAACGTTCATTTATTAAATTAATATTTAATTGGATAAATAATAAAAAAGATGATTTATATAAAAAAAAAAATTTATTTTATTTATTAAAATCTGAAAAGAAAAATAATAAGAATTTATCAAAAATTTGTTTTAATTATTTCTTAAATTATCTAATTAAATATAAAGATAATTGTTCAAATGATATTATATATATATTATATCTCATAGATGAAAATGAATTAAAAATATATTCTAGAAATTTTATTCAAAATCATAAAATAAATTTTAATCAGTTTATATCTATATGGAATATTATGTGTATATTATTTTGGGATACAGATGAAATTAATAATTTTATATTTTTACAAAAAAATAAATATTATTATTATGATTTTATGTTAATATTTTTAAAAACGTTTTATGATTATATAAATGTAAATAGAGACATGAGAGAAATTATGAAAATGAAACTGAAGAAGACATTTCTCACAGGATATCATCAAGATACTGAATCACCTGAAGAACATATGTCTACTTATCAAGAAAAAAGAGATCCTTATAATAAAGACGGTCGTTTAAGTTATATGAAGAAAATGTCACTCTCCAATTCATCTATAAATAAAGAAGACAAACATGAGGATCAAAATGAATATCTTAATCTTTTTGATATTGAAAATATAATTAATAATTTTAATTTCACTGATTTTGTAAATAATGAGATAAGTAAAGACAATTATTTTGATTCATTTTTTGGAGCGAGTAATATGCCTATCCCCAGCATGTCCAATATATCTCTGACAGGTGAGTCGATGAAAAAAAAAAAAAAATAAATAAATAAATAAATATATATATATATATATATATATATATGTATATATATGTATATATTATATTATTTATAATTTATTTTATTTTATTTTATTTTTTATTTTTTAGGAACACATACAAGTCAACATGATAAGAACGCACGTCATAATTACTACCCTCCCTTCTGTCATCCTCTATGGAGAAATCGTCAAGAAAAAGAAAGAGATTTACAAAGAATGAAAGAAGAAGAAGAAGAAAGATTAAAAATAAGAGGAAGAGGAAGAGGAGGAGGCGGAGGAGGAGGGGTACCAGTAACAGAAGCTTATGATATAGAAAATTTAATTTTTTTAGGAATATGTATAAAAATAGTAATATGTAGAATATCTAATTTATTAAATGCTAAATCTTGTTTACAACAATTTCATTATTTTCTAAATCACAAAAAGTTAGGTTTAAAAATATTTAAATATTCACATATTATCTTAGTTTATTTTATACCTTTTTTTAAAAAATATTATTTCTTATGGAAATTTATTGAACATGAAATAGATAAAGACATTATGAATCTTATAAAATATATTATGGATCACTTAGAAAATATGCAAGTAGAAAATATACCTTTAAGTATATGTAATATTAATCATAATTCTAGTCACATGATTCCAGGTATATCAAATCAGAATGGAACTGAGCGTATATATACTGAAAATTTACATAATATGAATAATAATATGAATAATAATATAAATAATAATATGAATAATAATGTCAATAATATTTATAATAATAACAAATTTGGTCCCTCTTCTAATCGTCATACACAACATATTCATCATAATATGAATAGTATACACAATAACAGTGTTAATAATAATTTTAATAAAAAGAATGATCATCATATACGTGATAAGATAGAAAAAAACAAAAGTGATATATATTTATTAAAATCAATAAAAAATAATATGCCTTTAGATCACAATGGACGTCTTACTAATAGTAATATTAATTTTATGAAAAATAAAAATTTGCTCATATCTAAACAGGAAGAAGAAAAATATAAAAGTTTTCAGAGTTTGAATTATAATAGAATCAAACATAATAATAATAGTATACAGGCAAATAATATCCATATGAATAATATTACCTTAAATAATAATATAAACTTATTAAAATATAAAAATGATCAAAACAAACAAGGAGAATATTTTAATCTAAATAATATGAAATATTCATTATATGGAAAAAATAAAAATAATATCAATAATGATAATATAGCAAAACATATATTCAACGAAAAAAATAATAATAAAGATGAATATATTGGACCCTTCAATAATAATTCATCATATGATATAAATGAAGAAGATGATGAACATTATATTTCTTATGATGATATGTTTAGAAATTATGATAGTGAAGAAAGTAATATATCAAATAGTAAAAATACATCAGAAAATTTTAATGTAAAAGATTTTATTACGAATTTGCATTTTACTAACTTGGATGATGATAGTAATATTATATCCAAAAATTTTTTTTCTTCAAAAAAAATAAATGATCAAAAATGTGAACCAAAATATGACCCTAAATATGACCCAAAATATGACCCAAAATGTGAACCAAAATATGACCCAAAATATGACCCTAAATATGACCCTAAATATGACCCAAAATATGACCCAAAATATGACCCAAAATATGACCCTAAATATGACCCTAAATATGAATCAAAATATGACCCAAAATATGAACATCAAAATAACAAAATAATAAACAAAAACAAATATGATCCTTTCGCATCCTCGTCAGATTCATCTAACTACAATGAAGATAAAAATATTATGTATATGTATTCAAATGAACAGAATTATAAGAATTCGAAAAAAATATTATCTCAAAAAAAAAAAAAAAAAAGCCAAACAATAAATCATATTAATCGTATGGATTCTAATCGACCACATACAAATGAAGAATATCAAGAAAAAGATCAATCCACAAGCTTAATTGGAAGTTTAGGAAGAGAAGATTCTTTTGATAAAACGTCACATAAAGATAATCATTTTGATCATCATAAAAATAATCATTCGGATCTAACTAATAATCATATTATGAAAAATGGAAAACACATGAGAAATATAAAACCTCGATGTAGTAATGATGATAATAGTACATCAAAATATGAAGAACATGCTAACGAACATATGATAGGTAAACATACAAACAGAAGAAATTCTTTGTATTCATATCCTACACAAATAAATAAAATGTCTGATCAAATGGAAAATCAAAAGGTAAAAAAAAATACAAGCCTAGAAAAAAATATTCATCATATGAATGATAATTATGACGAAATAAATTTTACTGAAAAGTATTTTGAGAATGACTACTACGGGTCAGACCAGCATGATAAGCAGAATGATGGCATGAATAATATGAATAATATGAATAATATGGATCGTATGAATCGTGTGAATCATGTAAATCATATGAATCATATGAATCATGTGAATCGTTTAAATCATAATAATATTAATGATTCTCGAGGGGGAGGAGTTAAAATAAAAAAATATTTAATGCTACCTGTAGATAAATTTACATTTGAACATATGAGTAAAAGAAATTATCCACATCCACCTGTAGGACTAATGAATCTAGGAAATACATGTTATTTAAATAGTTTATTACAAGCGTTATATAGTACTGTGTCTTTTATAGTAAATTTATTTTTGTTTAAAATAAATCAAACGAATAATAAGGTCATGACAACAGATCGTGCTAATTATGAAATGTATAGAGTTCAAATGTATAAAGAAAATGGAAATCTAGAATTAGATTATTTTTTAGAAGAAATCAAATCCTTTTTTAAAAATATGTTAACAACAGATAAGTCGTATATATCTGCAGATAGAGTTTTAAATATGCTACCTGTTGAACTAAATAATAGAAATCAGCAAGATGTAACAGAAGTTTTTAGATATATATTTGATAAATTAGGTGGATCAGAAAAAGAATTCTTAAGATTAATTTTCTCAGGGGTTGTAATTCAAAAAGTACAATGTCAAAAATGTCTATTCATTTCAAAAACAAAAGAAATCATACATGATCTCTCATTCCCTGTACCTATAAGTACCAATGAAAAATTATCAATTCAAAAGTTTTTTGATACATTTATTCAGAAAGAAAAAATATACGGAAATAATAAATACAAATGTTCAAGATGTAATAAAAAAAGAAATGCCTTAAAGTGGAATGAAATCATATCACCTCCTTGTCACTTGATACTAATCCTTAACCGGTAACAAAAAAAAAAAAAAAAAAAAAAAAAAAAAAAAAAAAAAAAATACCAGTCAAAATGAGGAAGCATATATATATATATATATATATATATATGTATATATTTATTTATATATATTTATATTTATATTTTATTTTCCTTATGTTAGTTATAATTGGTCGTTTAGTTCGAACGAAAAGAAGAAAATCAAGACGCACGTTAAAATAAACTCAAAAATTGTAGTTAATAATTTTGACTACAAATTATATGGAGCAATAATACATGGTGGGATATCAGCATCATCAGGACATTATTATTATATAGGGAAAAAATCAGAAAGACAAAATAAAAAAAAAAGTTCATGGTATCAAATGAATGATTCTATAGTGACAAAAGCAAATTCAAAAATGATTAATAAAATATCAAAAGATTTATCAAATGATCACACTCCATATGTTTTGTTTTATCGTTGTAAGCAAGCACCAATATCTCCAGATTTGTACTTCTAACAAAAATATCTATATAATATATATATATATATATATATATATATATATATATATATATGTATATGTGTATATATTATAAAATATATATTTTATGTTTTATGTTTTATATTTTATATAATTTTTATCCAATTCATGTTGATTTTTTTTTTTTTTTTTTTTTTTTTTTTTTTTTTTTTTAATTAAATTATGAATTAAGAGGAGAGAAAGAAAAAAAAAAAAAAAAAAGAAATTCCTTTTTTTTGTGTTTTCTTTTATTCTTCCATATGTTTTTGTGTACATATATAATATTTTTTTGTGTGATTTTTTGTTATTACACATATATGTATAATTATAAATAATATATATGTAATCTCATAATGATTTATTCCGATTCAAATTTTCTTTTTCTTTGTTAATTCTATTTTGTTAATATTTATATAAACTTTGTTTAATATATATATTTATATTTATTTATTTATTTATTTATTTTTATTTTAATATTTAATTTTTATATTTTTTATAGATTTTTTTAATAACCCATTTGTATTATATGAATAAACTCATATATATAAATATATATATAATATATATATATTTTTTTATATGTCCTTTTTGTATATTACATATTAATATGTTTAAAATATTTGTATTTTTGTCAATACACAAAATGAGGGCATAAAGGAATCACAATAAATTGTTAGATATATGTATATATGTTGTTATATATATTAAAAAAATATATACATATTATATATATTAATATATATATATATATATATATGTTATTCCTCAAATAATAATGTCTTGGTAACAATATTTGTATTTTCAAAAAAATGAACCACATACAAAAAGAAAATAATACGAATAATTATAGTATTGTATTTTATGCCTTTTCGACGTGTACATTTAAAAATATGAAAAAAAAAAAAAAAGAAAAGGAAAACAATTTATTTTTATCAATTCAAAAATTAAAACATAATTTATATTAATTGGTATACATATATATATATATATATATATATATATATATATATATATATATATTTTCTTTTGTTTAATGTTGATTGTGCTTTTATCTTTTTTACAAAATATATCATTATGTATACAATCTCTTCTAATTACACATATTGAGCAAAAAAAAAAAAAAAAAAAAATTAAATTAAATAAATAAATAAAATATAATATAATAATAATATTATTATTAACTTATATTTTATCATATATTCTTTATGCTTTTATTTTATTTTATTTTTTTTTTTTTTATTTCCTCATATTCTTTTATATAAATAATATGTCAGTTACCACATTTTGTGCTGTACCAAAAACTGACAAGTGCAATATTTATATTTCAAAAAGGGCTCTCTCTGTGTTTATATTTTATTTTTCTTTTTTTTTATTCTTCCAATTTTATTTTGTATGTCCATCATTTACTGTTATCATTCATGAAAGTAAAAAAAAAAAAACTACCATGAGAAGAAAGACTCCAATACTACAATTATTTGAAAATTGTATAACAACAAAAAAAGATGGAAATTTTTATTCTTCAAAAAGATATATAACTAATTATTATAATGTCCCTTTAAAAATCCAAAAAAAAAATCAAGTGCCAAATGTTATGAAATCTTTTTTTTATGGACCTAATGGAAAATATAATTATGTTACAAATATTATTAAAGAAAAGAATAAAACACCTTTTTCATTTTTCTTATATAATAAATATTTCTTAGAAAACGCACAGATAAAAAAATGTAATTATCATCAAGAAATTAATAAAATGAATATTAAAAAGGATGGAAATAAAAAAATATATATTAACACAAAAAGGGATATAAATCAAGGTAATATAAATCAAGGTGATATAAATCAAAGTGATATAAATCAAAGTAATATACATCAAAGTGATATAAATCAAGGTGATATAAATCAAAGTGATATAAATCAAAGTGATATAAATCAAAGTGATACAAATCAAACCAATGAAAAAAAATGTGAAAATTTTAATGGTGAAAAAAATCCAAATGATAGAGATACAAAAAAAATATTATATTTAATTAATCCACGTGGATTTTGTAAAGGTGTTAGTAGAGCTATAGAAACAGTAGAAGAGTGCTTAAAAATGTTTAAACCGCCTATATATATAAAACACAAAATAGTTCATAATGATATTGTTTGTAAACGATTAGAAGAAGAAGGAGCAATATTTATTGAAGATTTAAATGAAGTTCCAGATGAAAGTATATTAATATATTCAGCACATGGTATTAGTCCTCAAATACGAGAAATAGCAAAAAAAAAAAAATTAATAGAAATAGATGCTACATGTCCTCTTGTTAATAAAGTACATGTATATGTAAAAATGAAATCTAAAGAAAATTATGATATTATTCTTATAGGATATAAAAATCATGTAGAAGTTATAGGTACATATAATGAAGCACCACAATGTACACATATTGTTGAAAATATTAATGATGTAGATAAATTAAATTTTAAAGCAAATAAAAAATTATTCTATGTAACACAAACAACATTAAGTATGGATGATTGTAAACTTATTGTTCAAAAACTTAAAAACAAATACCCACATATTGAAACAATACCTAGTGGATCCATATGTTATGCAACAACAAATAGACAAACAGCTCTTAATCAAATATGCAAAAAATGTGATCTAACAATAGTTGTTGGTAGTACTTCATCATCTAATGCAAAAAAATTAGTTTATTCATCACAAATTAGAAATGTACCAGCTGTATTACTTAATACAGTAAATGATTTAGATCATCAGATACTTCATAATGTTAAGAAAATCGCATTAACATCAGCAGCATCAACACCAGAAGAAGAAACACAAAAATTTGTGAAACTACTAACAAATCCTCCATTTAATTATACCTTACAAATTTTTGATGGTGTTCAAGAAAATGTACCCAAATGGAAGCTTCCAAAAAATCTCATGGACATGATAAAACAAAGGGAACAATGAAAAATTAAAATATAAATATACATATAAATAAAATATACATATAAATATAAATATACATATAAATATAAATATACATATAAATATAAATATACATATAAATATAAATATACATATAAATATAAATATACATATAAATAAATTAAAACTTTTATTTTCTTTTTTAAATTCTTTATATATATATATATATATTTTTTTTTTTTTTTTTTTTTTTTTTTTTTTTTTTTTTTTGTGTCATCCCCTTATATATTATTAATATAAAAATAACCATTTGTTAATAGTTTGGCTTTTATTTTTTCCACATAACACTAACAAAATTAAATTCTTATAAATAAACAAAATATATGTTAATACAGAGTAAAAGATAAAAAAAAAAAAAAAAAAAAAAAAAAACACCACATACTTTGAATTTATATATATATATATATCTATATATATATTTTTATTTTTATTTTTATTTTTATTTTTATTTTTTAATTGTCTATTATGGATACATGGTGACGCCAGTATTTGACTGAGTCTAAATATTTTTCTCGATTTAAATGAACTCCACTTCCTCCTTCTGTTATTAATGTATTTCTTAACATAGTGATTGGAGTCATAGGTAATTCATAATCTTCATTTTGAGCTTTGATACATATAATTGAATAATCACAATTGGAAATATTTTTTGGTTTATTTTTCATTTCTTTATTTTCTTTATCTATTTGATCTTTAGAATATAAAATAAGATCTAGATATTTAGCTTTCATTATTTGATCTTTTATATCTTTTTTACATAACCAACGAACTAATACAGGTAATTCATTATCTCTTCTAGATATATAATCTGTTTTAATTAAATCTCTATTCTTATTATTTATTTCCATTGTTTCTATAGTTGCATCTGTAAAGTTTTCTATAAATATATGTTTACAAAATTCTGCATATCCAGGTAATACTTTTATCTTTCTTTCTTTTATTAATTCATTTACTTTAATAATAAATTTTTCTTTATCATATGGTATATATGAACAGGATTTATTTTTTTCATCAAATTGTTTATGACAAAATTCATCTAAATCGACCTCACAAAAATCCATGTTTAAATTATTTAATTCGATATCTTTCTTTGAATTTATTATTATATTTCTTCTTTTATTTAAAAATAATGTTCTATTATTATTTAAAAATAAAGATTTACATCTACCATAAAATATAATATTCTTGCTTCTATACATATGTTTTATGCAGCACATATGTTGTATATTATTCAAAAAAATATATATATATATATAAATTAATAAAAGCATAAAGGGAACCATCAATTTATTCTTAATGATCTAAAAACCGCGCTCAACTATCAAGAAAATATATATATATATATATATGTAAATGTTAATATATATAATATATTTATTTTTTTTATGTATATGTAAATATTAGGTCAAAACGTACCTTTATAAAAAAAAAAAAAAAAAAAAAAAAAAAAATATATATATATATATATACTATTATATATTTTTAATTCTATATATAATCTATATTGGAAGGTACAAAATATTGGAAATATTAATAAAGTGCTTTTTTTTAAAAAAAAAAAAAAAAAAAAAAAAAAAATACATTTAATACATTTAATACATTTAATACATTTTCATTTTGTTAAAAAAAAAATTATCAAATTATTTCCTTTTTTTTAATTTTACAAGATAATAATTGTTTGTAGAACATATAAAATATATATATTATATTATAATATATTATTATTGAACAGCAAAAGTACCACACATAAATAAAAATATAATATACAACATATACATATATATATATATATATATATATATATTTATTTATTTATTTATATAACAAAAGAATAAGCTTATTATGATTATTATAAAATGTCTAGGAAATTTTAGAAATATAAATAAAGTGTCCCTTTCTTTTTATTCTACACAATATATTAAACCTTTTCCCTTTTTTTCTTATTATCATATTAACAATAAAAAGAAAAAGGAGAAGCCAATTTATGCTACACCCATAAGCAACAAAATATCACACTTTACTACTTATGAAGAAAATATAAGAATAAAAAAAAAAAAAAAAAAAAAAAAAAAGAAGAAAATCATATATATGTAACCAAAAAAAAATGTGATATTCAAAACAATAATATCATATATCATTCTGAAAATTTTGACGAGGTGGACAAATATAACATTAACAATGAAATAAACGAAAATAGAATAAAAAGTGATATTATTAATTTAATAAATAATATAAAAAATATAAATAATATACAAAATGGACATATAAATGGACATGTAAATGTAAATATAAATGTAATAAATGAATTGATGACTATTATTCTTCATGTAAATTATAATATAAATTGTTTTTTTAATTTAAAAAAAAAATTTGTTATAGGATTTTTATGGTCAATGGTAAAATGTATAAATATAATAGAAGATGAAAAATTATTTGATCAAAATATAATAACACTTTTAAAATATTTTTTTATTTTTTTATCTAATAAAGTTATTCAAAAGAATCTTTTAGAATCTTTATATCATCCAGTTGATATAAAACAATTTATTTTTTCATTTCTTAATATTAAATTGAATGAAAATAATATAAAAGCAATTGATTCTATAAAAATACATGACCTTGACAATTTTATAAAATATTTAAAAAGTTATCCATATGAAGTTAAATTATCTCATAAAAGTGAAACGAAAGAAAAAATAGAAACAAACATATTTTATCAAGAAAATAATGAAAATAATAAAATAAAAAATAATAAAATAATAAATAATAATAATAAAAATAAACATGACAATCATATATCCGACCAGATACAAAATAGATATTTACCTTTACTTCAAGAATGTATAGATATAAATTTAGTTATACACTCTATATATTCATATATATGTGATAAAATAAAAATAATAAATATGGAAATAAAGACTGTGATTGATTTTTTAGAGCTAGCTAATAAAAATTGTAAAAACGGTGTGAGTTCGAATATAAGTAATATTTTGTTATATAAAATACAACATAAAAACAATTACAATAATAATGATAATATTTATCATCATAATAATAGTACCGTTAGCATTTATAATTTTTCTGTTTTTCAGGTGTGTAGATTTATTAACATCATTATAAATTACAATATCAAACAAACAAATAAATTTATTTCTTCTATTATAAATATATTGTCATATGAACAATATTATCCAACGAAAGATAAAATAAATTATTATAATTTTAATCAATACTTATCTCATAATGTTTATAATGAAAATGGAGATATACAAAATAATAATATTATACATGTAAGTGCACTTAAACATTTGTGTAACAAATGGTTATATAAAGCAACTCCAAGAGATATAGCTTCTCTCATACGAGATATTTCTAGACTTAATTTTATGAATTATCATTTTTATAATATTTTAATTGAGGCTTTTTTTTTTAAAACGGATCAAAAAAAAAATAGATACACAACTTATGGCAATAGAAATAATAACACGAGCAAAAATAAGGAAGCCAAAATAAATGACAACATCGACATTGATATCAACAATAATAATAATAATAGTAATAATAATAATAATAGTAGTAATAATAATAGTAATAATCATTATTATTATGATGGTAAGACCATTTCTTGTAAAAATAATTATACAACCCATTTCTCATCACAATCTAATCAAAATTTACAACTTGAAGATATAAGAAACTATGTTGATATTTTAACAGCCCTATCTAATATTAATTATATACATAATAAATATATTAACTTTTTTATTAATAAAATAATTAAGGATGAAAAAAATTCAGTTCTTTTCTTTAACAAGAAAAACATACAAAATGTTGTTATAACTTTAAGAAATCTCCTTTTATTAATATACAAAGAAAATGATATTATAAATAAAATGATTCATTTTATAATTACAAATAATAATCACATTAATATTAAACAAATAATCATGATATATTATTCTTTATATAATTATATGAACAAAATATATTATATGGAAAATATAAAATATGTTGGTAATCCAAGTCAAATCTTTTTCAGTATAAGTGATGAAAAGAATAACATAACAAATAATAATATAACACATAATAATATAACATATAATAATACAACAAATAATTATAATAAATTACATATACATCATGATGATGTGATGAGTAATAATAAATATAATGCAATGAAAGAACAAGAACATAACTTTTCCTATAGTTCTATAGAATACATAAAACAATATATACATCATTATATGTTTAAAATATTCCATATTATCTTTATAAAAAAAGAACATATAGATTCTTTACGAGGTCTAGTTAATTTTTATTATGCAACATCATATAGTATAAATAATTTGTCTCTACAAATGTATGAGTTTTTTTATGAACATTTTTCTTATATATTAAATACAGAAAAAAAAAGAAAAGAAAATATCATACTAGAAACTATTTTACAAATATTTTTATTTCATTATAAAAATAATATAGTACATAAAAAGTTTTTTATATCTTTATTAAATTTTATGAATGCTAATATATTAGTAGATCTAGACAATTTATATACAATCACATCAATAGCACATCACTTTAATATTATAAATGAAGATTTTCTTAATACAAATATCAATTTTATAAATAAAGAAATAAATAAAATGGAAAATATAAAAGGAACTACTCCAACAGATGATAACATATCAATTAATATAAACAAAACAAAAAAAGAAAAAAATTATATATATTATAACAATGATGAGAATAAAGAACATATAGATATATCACATAATGATAAACAAGATGATATATATAAATACAATCAATTAGATAATACAAATATTAATAATATAAAGAATGTAAATGTTTATAAAAAGAATATGATGAATGATAATAATGAAAAATATTATACAAACAATAAATATTTTACAAACAAAGTAATGAAGTGCATATTCTTTCTAATCACAAATAATACATTCCTAAATACTTCCATAAGAAATTTTATAAAAATATTAGTCCTATTAAAAAAAATGTTTAAAAAAAAAACCCATTTTAATGATGAAGAATATAAAATAACACAACAAATATTTTTGTCTTTAAATATTTATTGTAAGAGAAAAGAAAATGTGAAAAAATATATGAAACATAAAATAAATAGTAGAAATAATCATGATATCCATTTTTATATTCGACATCATTTTTTTATACCTTACACAATATTAAAAGATATTGTTAAACGAAATATTGTATCACATAAAAAGGTACATATATCTAGCTTTCAATATAAATTATCTGATTATTTTAATAAAAAAAAAATTAAGTATAGATCAGAATATTATTTAAAACATGGATTAATAGTAGATTTTTTAATTCTAAAAAATAATAAACCATTCTTATTATTAGAAATTGATGGAATTTATCATTTTAATATATCTACTGATGCAGAGGACTATGATATAATACATAATAATATGTTACTTTTAAAGAATGGAAGAACATTATTCCGTAATAATATATTACAATCTTTTGATCATCTCAAATTTTTATCACTTCCTTGGTATTTCTTTTTACAAACGCAATGGATCAAAAAATTGGATATCTTGTTGAATGAAAATGGATTGTTCTAAAAAAATAAAACATTTTTATATAATAATATTATGTTTATATATTCCCATTGTAGCACAATAAATAAATAAATAAATAAATAAATATATATATATATATATATATATATTATTGAAAACAATAAAATATTATTTTTAAGACACCTTTTTCTTTTTTTTTCTTTTTTTTCTTTTTTTTTTTTTTTTTTTTTTTTTTTTTTTTTTTTTTTTTTATATAACTGATTAATTCTCTTTTTAGTGTATATCCCACATGAATAAGAAAAAAAATATAACAAATAAATAAATACATATATACATATATATATATATATATATATAGGTATAACATTCTGTCTACTTTGTATATATAATTAAATTTTTTTTGTCCTTCACTTTTAATTTTTAAACAACAAATAATAAGAATATATAGACACTTATATTTATCCTATTAAATAAATATATAATATATATATATATATATATATATATATGTTAATTATTTTTATTTTTTTTATTTCTTCGTCAAAAGTATGGACATAAACAAATTATCTCTTACAAAAAAATATATAATATTCACTTTATTTTGTGTTTATATTATAACATGCGTTGGTATTTTTTTTAATTGGATTTCTCTATCAGATTTTTTTTTTCATGGGAACGTATATATAAATGATTGTAACAATATATATGAAGCTTCAGAATATAAAAGAACATATAAATGTGAAGAACAAGATAAAAAAGTTCAAGCACTTTATCCTATAATATTATGTTCAAACTTTATTATGTCTGCTATATCAGGTACTGTTTTTGATTATTTCGGCCCTAAAATAACAGCCTTATTTGGTCATGTGTGTAATATAATATCTTGGATTCTTATAGGATTACAAAAAGAAAATAGTAATATAATAATTTTTGGGTCAATTTTCTTAGGGTTATCTAGTGATTGTTCATTTATTCCTTTATTAAGTTTAATTTATTTATTTCCAAGAAATCATACTATATATACTGTTATTTTAGGATGTTGTGCTTCTTTAAGTTTTAGCATACCTATATTCTTAGATTTATTTTCAAAAGATGGAGATGAAAAATCTTTTCAACTAGTATGCTTCTTATATTGTTTCATAATTTTAGTTCCTTTTTTTTTTATTCTCATCATATTCTTACCATGGCAGCATATAAACTATGATACGTCAAACAAGAAAGAGCAATCTTTTAATAACACACTCGATCAATTAAAAGGTTATGTCATATCGAATAAATCTATAAATTTAAGTTTTAATAATTTTTCCAGTGCGATCACAGACGAACATATCCATGAAGATCAAGAAGGAGGGAGTTCATTTGGAAAGTGGATGTATCAAGAAAGTGAAAAAAGTAATTCAAAAGGTAATACTGGACCAATGATAAAACAAAATGAAGTTAATATGATTAATAAATATAATATGAATGATATATCATGTGATAATAATAATAATAATAATAATAATAATATTTATTATTGTTATAATAATTGTAGTAGTGTAAATTTTAATAATAATAATAATACAATAAATATTGTGAATAAAAAAAAAAATAAGTCACCTAATATTTATTCATTAGAAGATATGGAAAATAATTCAAACGTATTGAATGTTTATAAAAGTAACCCTTTAAATATATCAGTAAAAAATATGAGTCAAATTATATATACCAATAGCTCAATGAATTCCTCACATTTAGTTTTAAGAAAAAGTAACGATAAGTTGAACGATCATATGAAATATAATACAAATGATTTGATAAGCAATATGTCAAATGATAATAAAATAAATAATTATATAAGTGATGAGAAATATTATAAAAATATATATTATATAGATCATAAAAATGACAATATACAAAATGGTATAAAATATAATCCAAGAAATGACATCAAAAATGGAATTCAGATGGGAAACCAGATGGGAAACCAGATGGAAAATAAGATGGAAAATAAGATAAAAAATGAGATAAAAAATAAGATAGAAAATAAGATAGAAAATAAGATAAAAAATAAGATAGAAAATAAGATAGAAAATAAGATAGAAAATAAGATAGAAAATAAGATAGAAAATAAGATAGAAAATAAGATGAAAAACCAGATATTAAACATAATTGAGATGAAAAAGAAAAAAAATATATATTCGTTTATCCACTTATCAACCTTATGGAAAGAAATAAAGATGATATTTTTTTCTTTAAAATATTTAAGTATATGTTATTATTTTACAATATATAATTTATCTTTAGTTAATTATAATGAATGTGCAAAATTATTTTTTAAAAATTATGAAGATATACAAAATATTTTGAAAATATTTGGACCTTTATCAGTTATACCTTGTGCATTATTTGGTATATTAATTCAAAAAATTCATATACTTATATTAATATTTATATTATTAACTAGTAGTATATTAATGTATGTATTTGCTCTTATTAAATATAAACTATTTTCATATTTTAGTGCATTTTCATATCTAATAGTAACAGGATGTTATACTACACAATTATATTGTTATATTCAAATTATGTTTCCTACTAATCATTTTGGTAAAATAGCTGGAACAACTAGTATGATAAGTGGTCTATTATCTTTATTAAATATACCTATTTATAATTATTACATTGTAGATTATAACAATAATGATCCTACTCCATTCGCATATTTTGTGATACTACTCTTACTGTCAACATTTCCTCTTCTCTATCTTATTTACAAAAGATATAAAAATTAAAAACTATAATATTACATTGGTTATTTCGAGGCCATACATCCAATAAAAAAAAAAAAATATATATATATATATATATATATATATATATATATTGTGTGGGTGCTACTACATTTTGATGTTAATACAAAAAGGTAATCATAAAATAAAACGGGTAATATATATTATGAAGTTTTTTAAAGAGACAAATATTATTTTATTTTATTTAATTTTTTTTTATTTTTATGTAGAAATGGGTAAGCAATAATTGATGTATATACACACATATATATGTATATATGTTCATATGTGCATATTTTTTATTTATTTATTACCCTTTAAGATAAGGATAAAGAATATATTAACACACAAACATATATAATATATATATAATATATATATATTTATTTATATGTTCACAGATATAACACCCTACTAAATATTATTTTTCCAGAAAGGACTTTAATGTTTTCACATACATATATATTTATATATTTATATATTATATATAATATTTTTTTCAACTTAAAATTGTTAACATAATATCATATCGAGAAATGATTTATATAATATTACAAACATTATAAAGAATCAATAAGAAAGGAAGGAAATAATTTAAAGGAACAAAAAATAAAATAATAAAACAAGAATAAATATAAAAATAAACGAAAGATAATGTTTTATTTTTCTTTTACAAAAATTAAAATGATAAAATATTTTTTTACACTTTAATCTTATAATTTCATATAATATATATATCATCAGCTAAAAATTAGACATATTAGACAAAATTAAGAAAAATATAAATTACATAAAAAAAAAAAAAAAAACATTGTATATGAAAAAAATAAATTATATAATGTTATATTATTCCTTATTTCTATTATCATAATAGACCAGTTAGTTTTTTTTTTTTTTTATTTTTTATATTTAATTAGTCTTCTTTTAGAAGATATACAGAAATTTCACATATATATATTTTTAAACATATTAATAGAGAAAAAAAAAAAAAATAAAATAAAAATAAGACGTTACACATAAATGATCCAAACATATTATAACTTGTTTTGTTATTTAAAAATACACGTCTTTTTTTTTTTTTTTTTTTTTTTTTCTTGAATATTTAATAACTTTATATGGATATATAATGGAGACCATAATATCAAATTTGGTTTATTTACTTTTTGAGGATTTCTCCTTTTTTTTTAAAAAAAAGAAAAGAAAAAAGAAAAAAGGAAAAATGAAAAAGGAAACAACCAAGCAAATAAACTAACAAATAATATATAAATAAATATGGTAGGATGATTTATTCCTAAATTAATAAAATAAAAATAAAAAAATATACCTAAGGAAGACTCCAATGAAAATTATTATAATATATATAATATATAATATATAATATATAAATGTATGAATATTATTATCTTACCTATTTAGTCTTATTTTATTCGTGTGATAAAACGTTGACACGTTAACACGTTAACAGAATCTTTATCGAATCCATATAAGTATTATATAATATTATCTTACAAAGTTGTCCTTTTTTTTTTTTTTTTTTTTTTTTTTTTTATATATATATTATTATAAATATAAAAAAAAATAAGGAGAAATTAAAAATATTGCTTTATTATTTGTATATATGTTTTCATTTAAAATATAAAAATAAATATAATATAATTATAGTCTAAAATAAAATTAGAAGCCATATATATATATATATATATATATATATATATATAATATTTCTTTTGAATGGATTTAGAAAAAAAAAAAAAAAAAAAAAAAAGACCATAAAAAATTTATATAAAATCTATAATATATTTTTATACATTATTCATTTTATTATATAGCCTTTAAAGAATATCAGTAATAGAAACTTTGGTTACAAAACCACATTATGATCTTTATATCTTTTAAAATAAATAAACAATTGTAAAATAATATTTTATAATATATATTATATATATAAGAATATATAAAAAAACCACAAAAAGGAAAAAAATAAATATATTACTATATATATATATATATATATATAATATTATTATGTATGGAGAAAAACAAGAAAAGAACAAGAGATATAAATATAAATACATATATTATTATATATATAATAACATGCACATATTTTTTTATATATTAAATATTTTATAATATACATATATATATTTATAACATATATATTATATTATATCTTGTAAAAAAAAAAAAAAAAAAAAAATTTTATAAATTTCATCAATTTTTAATAAAGAAAGAAAAAAATAAATAAGCCAAAGCTTAACACACTCAAGGTTATATTTATTTTTTTTATTTTATGATAGATTCTTCTGGCTTTTATTTTTATCATATTTTTTTATATATTTATTTGTTATATATATATATAAATAAATATATATATATATATATATTTATATATTTATATATTTTCATTTAATTTTTTTTTTTTTTTTTTTTTTTTTTGGTGTTAAATATTTTTGTTATTATATATTTGGTTATATAAATATTATTTGGTATAGAATATATTAAAAAAAAGTACATAATGTTTATATACCCATTCATAGTAGTATAAATTATATGTATATAATATTATATATATATATATATGTAGAGTTTAAAAAAAAAAAAAACACACCCAAAATAAAATACGTTAAAAAGGAAGAATCACACAAGAGAAAAAAAATTAGTTGCAACCATTATCTAAGAGAAATAAATTAATTGAAAATAAAAAGGATAGAGATAATAATATATAAATATTTGTTTGTGAAATATTTTTAATGTTTACATTATAAAAATTTACGCTGTATGAATAATATTATATCAATTAAATATATATATTATATATATGTATATATTTTATTTTATAGCCGATTTATAAAAATACCTTCAATTTATTTTTAAAAGTACATCCATTTATATTTTATTACACATATATAAATATATATGTAATATTTTTGAAAGCTTATTTTTTGTAACTTTTTTGTATGTGCATCATATATATATATATATATATATATATATATATATATGTATATATATATATTTGTAAAAATATAATTACATATAAGGAAGGAAAAAAGTGCAATCATTTAATATAAAATAATATTAATCATATACGCAAATATATCCTCATACTACACACACATACATATATATATATATATATTTACTTTTAAAAATATGAGGAATTCAATATTTCATAAGGTTATAAAAGGCATCAAAGGGCTGAAACTAAAGACCGACCCCAATTTACCAGGTGCTAAACAAAAGACGCCATTAAATATAAAAAGATTTTCTTTATTAATAATATTAGTTATATATACAGCCACATCAGCATGCATATATTTTGATTGGAGTGCTATAAGAAATTTATTATTACATGTTGGAAAATATAAACATTTAAATGTAGATGAATATAGTGATATAACCTTATCTCCTCAATATAAACGTATTAATGGATTATATCCTATGACGTTAGCAGTACATTTTACTACATCCGTTTTTTGTGGTTTTCTTTATGATCATATAGGTCCTAAATTTACAGCAATAATAGGGCAGTTATTTAATATTATTTGTTGGATTTTATTATCAATAGATATAAAAGGTGTAGATACAACTGTATGGGGTTTTATATTTTTAGGGTTAGGAGCTGATACAGCATTTATTCCAGTATTGACAGTTTCTAATTTGTATCCTGATGCATCTACATTTATTTTGACAGTTATAGGAGCAGCAGCTTCATTAAGTTATGCAGTACCAGCAACATTAAATTTAATTTTGAAATACTTTCCAAATATTTCTTTTAGTTATATATGTTACGGATATATTCTTCTTATATTAGTCCCTTGCTTATTAACGGCAGCATTTTTGTTACCTTTAAAACCATTCAAAGCTTTAGATTATTATTTAGAAAAAAATAATGAAACAACAAAACATACCAATGGTGAAGGTAGAAGTAGAAGTTCAAATAATAATTATACAAATGAAGAAGATGAAATTAATTATAAAAATAATACAAGTGGAATGATAGATAAAGATAGTAGAGAAAAAAATATCAACACGGATGCTCAAAATGATGACAATGATGATAATATATCTTCTCACGATTTGGAAAATAATATAAAAATTAATAACAACAATAATAATAATAATAATGATAATATTAATAATAATAATAATTATAATAATATTACAAAAAAAAATACAAAAATTAGTGATCAGAGTACAGTTAAAAAAGATAAATGTATAGATTCCTCTAAAAATATATTACATGATGAAGAAGATTTCCATAAAAAAAGTATATTCCTCTTTTTTAAAATCTTAATTAGTTATCCAAGTGTATGTGTCATAACATATTTTATACTTTTTAATATCTCTACTGTATTTTATGGTATGGTTACTGATACATATTTTAGTTATGATAGATCAATTATAAATGTAATTAATATTCTAATGCCTTTATCTAGTATTCCATGTGTTATTTTTGGAAGATTTATAAATAAATATGGAGCTTCTGTCATTATACTTACTATTAATACATTATCAGTTCTTATGCATCTAAGTGCTTTAATCAAATTCAGATTTGCAGGTTTATGTTCAGCGTTCTTATATATGTGTGTTACAAGTGTTTATACAAGCCAAATTTATTGTTTTATTCAAAATAGTTTCCCATCTGTTGTTTTTGGAAAATTATTAGGATTCGCTAGCTTGTGTGGAGGAGTTTT
Organism: Plasmodium sp. gorilla clade G2; assembly: GCF_900097015.1. Lineage (NCBI taxonomy): Eukaryota > Apicomplexa > Aconoidasida > Haemosporida > Plasmodiidae > Plasmodium > Plasmodium adleri (nom. inval.). The sequence continues at coordinate 99,422 of NC_041693.1, forward strand.
TTCCTTACTCTGTGAAAAATTATATGATTTAATAATAACAAAAGACAGTTCTAGTATTGATCCTACAAATATTTCTTTACTTATTGTTATAGCATTCATTATTATGTTCTTACCTTTAAGTATTTTGTACGTTCGAAAATATGAAAGATCCATAGAAAACTTTGGAGAAAAGGATAAACTCCCAATGAATTCACATGTAAACAAAAATAAACACGAATTTTAAAAATATAAAAAAAAAAAAAAGTAAGAAAAAAGAAAAATTCTAAAGGTTACCCACATCAAACAATAATAATACATATATATATATATATATTTATATTTATTTATATGTGCGTGTGTGTTACATATTTATTTTATTTTTAATATATAATAAAATTTTTATATTTAAAATATATATATATATACAATGTGTATACCTAATTAATCTTTTACATTTTTATTACATATTAATTAGTTGTACCTCCTTTTTTGTTTTTTTAAAAAAATATATAGTTTTTTATATATAAATGTGTTAATGTATATACATTTATAATACCTTTTTATAAAAGCTTTATACATATATATATTATATGTCTCTATATATATATATTTGTAAAACTTTAGTATTTAATATTTTTATTAGGTTATTTAATTTTTTTTATTTTTAAAGAACTTTTAATATTTACATATAATTTGTGTATACCTTTTTTGTACATACACTTTACATATGCATAATGCATTTATAATTTAATATATTTTTATTTTTTTTTAAAATGTTAAAATATTGGCATATTCCTTTCGGATTTAATGTTCGTTGAAGATTCAACTAGTTAAAATATATATTAACCAAAAAAAAAAAAAATAAAATAATATAATAAAATAAACAAATACATAAATAAAAATTAATAATAAAGTGTTAAAGTAATTAAATATTCTTATCAATATATATATATATATATATATATATATGTATACATATGTGTGTATGTGTAAATGCTTTTTCAGTTATATACATCTGTAATAATATATTACAATATATATAATATAATATATGTACATATATACATATATATATATAAGTATACCATCCATGGTAAATTTAACATACGTATAAGCCCCATTTGGTGATGTCCAATAAAATATATTATAGAACATATGTTACATTTAACTCGCTATTTTAATATTTATATCCTTTGAGAAAATTTATATATTTTCTACAAAGGTAACTATAAGATTAATAACTTATTAAGTTATCAGCTTTTCTAAAAACATTTAGAATAACTAACTGTTTATCTCGGGGACTTTCCTAACAGAAGAAATGAAAATCTTCTTCTCAAAAAAAAAGAGATTTTCTGTATATTTTCTGCAAGTAACATTATTATGTTAAATTTGAAAAGGACAATTTACAAACATAATATATGCATATATATATAAAGAAATATATAAATATATATATATATATATATATATATATATATATGTATATATATATATATATATATGATCCTTCAATCTTGTACAGTTCTATCTTCAAATATGTTTGAATAATATGATGATCATATATTTCTTCTCATTTCTGATAACAAAATCATTTCATCATTCTGTTAAATTTTAATTTTTTCTTTCTTTTTGTTCTTCTTTTACTCATAAATTATCTATCCAAATATGTATATTAACAAACTATTTAAATTCCTTTAATTCCCACATTTTACATATATATTCATCAAAATAAATAGAATTCAAACTTTTCCATTTTCCTATATACTTAACTCCTCAAAAAGCATTAATACTCAAAAAAAAAAAAAATATATATATATGTAAAAAAATTTAATTCATCATATATATGCCATTTTGAAAAAATTATTATGACAATATATATATATCAAAACATTATTTTATTATAAATTTTTTTTAAATTCAAAATGTATTCTTTTATATATTAAAAAATATATAGATTTTTAATATATTAAATAAATATATATTTTTATGGATTCTTTAATTATATTCTCACAAAAAAATAAAAAAAAAATAAATAAATAAATAAATAATAAAAATATAAAATAAATATAAAAAATAAAAATATAATAATAATAATAAATAAATAAATAATATATTTAATATATAATATGAATTAAAAAAAAAATTTAAATTAAATATATAAATATAAATATAAATTTTGTATTTTTTTTTTTTTTTTAATTAAATAGCTAATATGTAAACATATATATTATATATATATAATAATAGTATTTTTTTTTTTTTTTTTTTTTTTTTTTTTTTTTTTTTTAATTAAATAGCTAGAATATAGAAAAAAATAAAAAATGGCTATATAATATAAAAATGTTTTTTATTTTATATGTTTTTTATTAATTCATATATTTTTTTTTCCTATATATTATTTTTTTTATTTCCTTGGGTTTTTCTAAAAGTGTGATTAGTGGTTATATATATATATAATAACTTTTATGTAAAAAAAATTTATTTTAAATAGCTTTTTCTTTTTATCTTCACATATGACGATAGAAGGGAAAAAAAAAAAAAATATTATATATATATATATATATATATAATATATTAAAAATGTATGATCCTATAATAATTATATTACCATTTTAAATTTTATGCTGTATCAATAAAAGATATATTATTTTATAAAATAATTTATTTTTTTTTTTTTTTTTTTTTGTGTATGCTAATATTTTTTTAAAAAATCAAGGGTATAGTTCAATATATATATTATTAATTCATTACTAATAATAAGATTATCTATCTTTTGACAAGATGTCAAATTTCAAAGTATTCATTAATTTATTAAAAAACTAAATAAAATGTAATTTTTCTTTGCTTCCTCCTCCCAAGCTCTTTCCATAAAAATGTAATAATAAAAATGTGTATAATAAATTTTATTAAATATTTTTTAAAAGTAATCCATATCCCTTTATTTTTTATTATTTTTTTTTTCATAATAATTATGTGTGTGAACATATATATTTGTTCATTCCTTTTAAAAAGATCATCACCACAGGTAATATTATTTAAAACTTTTATATAAAGCAAAAGCATTATCGTTTGATTTATTGCTTGGTATTTATAACATTATGTTCCATATTTTGGGTATCCTTTTTTTTTTTTTAAGATAATTTATAATTCACATATATATATATATATATATAATGGTAAAAAGGATTACATATATTTCATCTTATAAATTAGGAATTCTATTTATTCCCATCATACACATGCTTTAATACAAAAAAAAAAAAAAAAAATGTATGAAATATATATATTTCATTATTTTTCTACTTTGATCATATAATATTCATCATTCTAAAAAAATGTATATTTTAAATATTGAACAAAAAAAGAAAGAAAAAAAAAAAAAAGTATCATGATAATAAACATAATATTCCATTTATATATATATATATATATACATATATATAAATATTTAAAAAAATAAATATATACCTTTCAGCATATACATTCCATATTATATTACTAAACCAAATTATTGTTAAAACTTATTAAAATTTTCACTTTTTTTTTTTCAACATTATTTTAAGGTTTGATATATGTAATAAACAAATACGTGTATGATTATATATTTATATTTTCTTTATTCCTTGTTAACAAGATGATGTAAAAAAAAAAAAAATAATATCATGCAACAATAATATAAATTTAATTTAAATTAAAATACACACAACACAGAAAGAACATAATTCCTGTGATAATGTAAAAAGGAAAATACAAAATTAAAAAGAAAATATCCTTTTCAATTTGATAGCATTATATATGAAAAAGCATATTATATATATATATAATATATATATATATATTTTTTATTTTAATTAGAAATTCCTGAAAATATTAAATGAGTACGTGCAAGAAAAGGAACAATGAATTATTATTACCTATTGCAAAGCTACAGAAAAGCTTTCCTTTAATAGAGTGGTGGCAAGGAAAAGAAATTTTACATAAAATTCAAAAAAAAAATCAAAAGAATTTTGAAAAGAACCCATGTGATAGTTTATGGGGAAAGTTTATAAACTGCTTAAGAAAATATCCTAATACATTTAGCAAATGCAAAATTGAAGCTTCAAGGTATATGCAATGTTTGTCTTCTATCAATGCTAGTGATGAAGTAAATAATAAACCAATGAATTATATAAAAGTTTTGGAATATTTAAAAATCTTTAATGAGACAAGTAGATTTAAATATAAAAAACCGGAGTTAACAGATTATTCTTATTCTCAAAAATTATCCTTCCAAAAAGGGAAAGATGATAACAATGATATTTTTTAATTAATTGTTTTATTTTTTTTTACATTTTAATTTAGTTTTTTTTTTTTTTCTTTTTTTGGTGTATTGATATTTGTTTAAATAATATTTATAAAATATATATTTTTATATATGAACGAATAACTTATACTATACATATATATATATATATATATATATATATATTTATATTTATATTTATTCATTATAGTGATTAGGTCCTCATTTAAACTTATGATTACCTTTTCAACTAATTTATAAATATCCAAACATATTAATAATTATAACTAGCCATTTAAAAAATGTATATAAAATATATAGATAGCTAAAAAAAAAAAAAAAAAAAAAAAAAAAAAAAAAATATATAATAATAATAATAAATATATACACATATATTTTTTTTCCTTTATTTCGCTAGCTATGCATACACATTCTTCCAGCAATATTTTTAAAATAAAAAAAATTTTTATTACTTGAAAAACTTCGTTATTACAATTGATATAATATCACCTTTGAAATAAAACGAAAAATTAAACAGTAGAATTATCTATAAGTTATAATATTAATATATATATATATATTATTTTAATATATTTCCTTTTTTTTTTTTTTTTTTTTTTTTTTTTTTTTTTGTCATTTATTCAGATTGCTCCGAAATTGTCAACTTCTTTTCATTATCAATTTGGTTAATTTCATCGAGGTTTTGCTTTTGGTCAGTTACAGAATATATAATATCACATAAATAATTTTGTTGTTCTTTCTCGGATCTACATTTTCTCCACTTCCAAAAATGTACTTTAGCTGTTTTATATCCCATCTGTTCAAAGTGTTGATGTTTCATTTGGAAAGATGTATGTCTTACTATTGTATCAAGATCGATAATGATTTTTTTTTCATGTTCAATAAAATCAACAGAATAAGATTCTACAATTTGTAAAGGTATAAAATTGAGTTTGAAATTTGGAGCTACTGTATTTAATACATTTTGTACCTCATGGAATGTTTTTAAGGCTTGTAATTTTTCATGATCAATTCTTAGAAAATCATTCATTGCATTTAACCAAGAAGGAGAAATATTATTTAAGTCATATTTAAAATTACTGTGTGTAGATAAGAAATATATTGGTTCTCTTATTTTTGCTATTAATGTTAATGATTTTGGAATGGTTCTTTTAAATAATAAATCTATTAAACTAAATAATTTCTCTTTCTCAATATATTTATTATAATAAGTTGCTGCATGTATAAAATCAATCAAGATAGCTGTTTTGGTAGTATTAAATTGTTCATATTTGATATTTTCAAATATTCGATTAATTTTATATTCTTCATTTATTTCATTCATATAAAATGTATACAACAATTCACATAAAGTAGTAACATTACAGTTTTCTAAATTTTCTTCAACATTTTTATATATTACATCAATATGACTTGTTGTAGTAAATTTTAATTTTGTCAAATTATAAATTATATTTATTAATGATGTATGATGAAAATGTGATATATTATCAAACACTAAATTACAAAGACGACGTATAAGAAAACCTCTTGGTATACCAGCCATAGATAATGTTTTCAAAGCTAATGTTACATCTTTTGTTGTGAATCTATCAATTTCTTCACACATTTTTTCTACAATTAAATTTGTTAATTCAACATCCAAATTCTGAGATAATCTCATACTCTCTAATAATTGTGTTAATAAAGTTGGAGTATATGCATCTATATTTGAAATGGTTTCTTTTTTAATATGTTCAAAAAAATATTCATTCATATTATTACATAAACTTAAGGAATAACAAATACCAACTAAATCACGAGGATTCACATTCATTTTTTTTAATACATGTTCACTTATTTTTGTAAGTATCCTTTTTATATCATCATTATTAATAGATAAACTAACTAAACGTAATGAAAAGTTACATAAATATCTTGTATTCATAATACTAATACGATTTTCTATTTCTTCAATAATATTTAAAAATTTCTCATTCTCTACTATTTTCTTTCTCTCTTCAATTCTTTTTCTACTCAAATTTTTTATTAAATTATATAATTTATCAATATTCATATTTTTGTTCTCTTCAAAAAATTTTATTATATCATCATTACTCATCTGTTCTTCTAGACCATCATTCTTCTTTTCAATAATATTTGTAGATACATTTCTACACAAAATGGATTCATTAAATATGTTATTATTCAATTGTACTAGTAAACCATTCTTTTTCCTATATATGTCGCTTAACATTTTTAACCTCGAAATATTACTAGCAGGCCTCCTCGTGTGCTGCAAAAATAAATTACACTTATTTACTGCGTTCTTTAAAATTCTCATTTTGTAATAAAAATAGGGAAAAATATATATATATATTAAATATAATAAGTAAAAGAGAAAAAAAAAAAAGAACGATAATTTCAACGGTAAAAATGTAAAATGGAAAAAGTGTAATATGAAAATTTTAAAAGATTCTTATAAATTAAGCGCAATAACAAAAATATACATACATATAATATGTGGTACCAATGAGGTATATTATATGTATAATATATATATGGATATATTTTTTACAGGGTAAAATAAAAAAGCTTCATATATGTTACAGTACCATTATACCTTTTTTATTTAAAAATAAAAAAAAAAAAAAAAAAATTACCTATAAAAATATTATATATACAAACCTGATAGTGTTTTATATAAATTCCATATATTCAATATAAAAATAATGATATTAATATTGTTTTTTTTTCCTTTTTTTTTTTTTTTTTTTTTTAATATCAATATATATTAAAATGTATAATAAATAATATATAAATTTATATTTAAATGTACTCCATGCATATATATATATCCCAAAAAATAATTACATATAAGAAAAAAATATATATATAATATATATATTTAAATATTTAAGTGCATTAATTAAAATGGCTTAACATATAACATCCATTTACACTTATTCTTTTATTAAAATGGGAAAAAATAAAATAAAATAAAAAAAAGTATATTCCAACGTTTAACATATATATATATATGTATATATGCTTACATAACACTTGTTTTATTTTATTTTATTTCATTTTTAAAGAAATGTTACTTTAATAATTTGTTTAAATTTTTTTATTGGATGTATATATTCCATAAGTCATATTTGTTATATATATATATATATATATATATATATATATGTATAGTGTGAAAAAAGTACATTAATTGTTAATATTCAATATACCATTTTACGTATTTATACGTACTTTTATATATTATAAATATACACATAAATAAATATATATGTATATATTATTTACTTTTTGTGGGGAGAATTTATTAATATTCGAAAGTGAAATTTTAAAATAAAAGTTTGTCATTAAAAAAAAAATATATATATAATATATATATATATATATGTGTATCAATTTTTAATAATACTTTTTTAAAAAATATGTTACGTTAAAATTTATACAAATCAGAAACTCTTGTTGTTAATTTTCCATTTTCTAAGTGATGCTGGAATTGTTCGGGTATAGTTATTTCTGTCCATTCGTCATCCTGTCCTTGAATATGAACATTCATTTCAGATGATAAAGCAGTAGTAAATTCACATTCTACATTTTCTTTAGATAAATAAAATTCTACACCTATACATTTATCTATAGATATAGAAGAGCTTTTTCCAAGTACTTGTATTTTAACTTTTTTAGAATTTATAATTTCAATAGAAGATATTAAATTATTTAATACAACATTACATTTTACACATTTCTCTATTTGTAAAGATTTAAATTTATTATTTTCTATTACAAATGTTGTATTTTCACAGTTATATATATTCACAGCATTGTTTAATTCTACTTGTGATAATTTTATGATCTTCCCATCTTTATAATTTATAACATCCCACTGATCATCTTTAAGTTGTATACCTTAAAAAAAATATATATATGTATATATATATAATATATATTTTTTATTATATATATGTTTATATATTTATGGTAATTTTTTCAATATGCACATTTGATCATGATATGCAAAAAAATTAATAAATAATAAAATATATTATATATAGTAAAATTTTCTTTTTATTTTTCTTACTTCCTTCACTTGTCATTATATACCCTAATATGTTTTATTTTTAATTTGTTTTATTATTATTATTATTTTATTATTATTTTTTTTTTTAGTTTCTATTTAGTGTGTACTTAGGAGAAATATCTCAATGATTTATATATATATATATTATAATAATATATATATCCTTTAGAAAATATTATTTTTTATGTTATTAATTTTTCCTTTTTTATTTTTATATTTCATAATTTTAATTTTTTTTTTTTCTTCTCACTGGGGATGTTCCATTTGTATATTTTAATTATATAAAAAAAAAAAAAAAAAAAAAAAAAATTTTTTTTATGGTCGTATAATTTCCAGTGCAATATTTGAATAATGGGGAAAATTTTTTCCTTTTTTTTTTTTTGTTTTTTTTCTTTTTAAAAATAAAAATTTACAAATTATTTAATAAACATATTTAATGTTAAATAAATGTGTAAAGGTGGGAAAATATAAAAAAGTGATATAAATGTCTAAACATTTCAATTATATAATTGTTAAAAATAGAAAATATATTTATCATGCATAATTAATTCTTCAAATGAAGATCAAAAAGGAGAAAAAAAAAAAAAAAATACATATATATATATATATATATATATATATAATACATACACCCTTATGTGTATATAAACACAAGGTGTTTTCTAATTAGAAATAAAGTTATAATTCAATGATTTTATTTTTTTATTTTTTTTATTTTTTTTTTTTTTTTCTATATTGAAGTAGGTTTAAAAAAATAAAATATAAAAAATATGTGAAACATTAGAAATAAAAACATCAATAGATTTATATATTCAGATATATCCTTTATTGGATATTTTAAATATTTTCCTTTTTTGTTACCTTTTATCCTGTAACAAAAAAAATATACATATATATATTTATTTATTTATTTAAAAACCTTATTGTATAAATTGTATACTTTATTATGTTTGATATAATATGTGCTTCCCATTTGAATCTATACAAGTGATTGTTATTATCAATATTATTAAGATAATAATTCTTCTGATTTAATTATGCATAGGATTTGGATTAACTATATAATGATTCATAACATTCTTATGATGTTTATTCTTATGAGATAAGGTATTTTCCAGATTATCAACATATAAATATATACCTATTATTGATACTAGTATAAACATTATTACAAATATGATAGCACCCCACATGAGCCTCGAGAAATAAATAGTAGACGCACCTAATGCAAAATTATGCATATCTAAATATTAAAAGAAAATATACAGATATAAACACACAAAAAATATATATACATATATATATGTATACATATATTTAGGACAAAAAAAAAACACACGTTTTTCTTTATTTTATTTAATTTATAATTGTCCTATTATCCTTCCTTCATACCTCTAAATACACCAGTAGGGTCATATATATGTTTTGATTGTACTTGTAAAAAAATTTTATTTGGTTCATTTTGCATTATATGTATTTTATTATTCTTAAATTTCTTTCTTAACATATATCTTTTATTTTTTTTCACCTCATCATCTTGCTTCGCCCATATGAAATTATTTGAAAATAAAAATAAAAAACAAACAACCAACCATAATTTCATTTTTCATAAAAAAAAAAAAAAAAAAAAAAAAAAAAAAAAAAAAAAAAATTAACATAGAAAAGACATTTTTTTTTTTGTCTATAAATATAAATATATATATATATATATATATATAATTATTTATAGTTGAGAATTTTTCATATATAAATTTTTTAGATTTAAAATAAAAGAAAAAAAAAAAAAAATACATATATATATATATATATATATATATATATATATATTTACTATTCTACATATACAAAAAAACAAAAAATCACATACTACCATTGTGTGTTTTATAAAACATAATTATATTAATATATATATATATGTATATATTAATGCACGGTTAAACAGTAAATATTGTGCAACATTTTTCTTTTCTTTTTTTTTTCTTTTAAATTAAAAAAAAGATTATTGATGTGTTTTCATTGTTTATATAGCATAAAGGTATGCACAGAAAAATATAAAAATATAAAAAATAAAACATAAAGAATATTTAAAATAAACATGATATAAAATTTTATATTGTCCAAAAAAAAAAAAAAAAAAAAAAAAAAAAAAAAAAAAATATATATATATATACATATATATATATATATATATATATATGTGTACATATTGAAGAACCAAAAAAAAAATAATAATAAAATTTTCAAATAGCATGTTGCACATGAACAGATAATAAACTCAAAAAAAAAAAAAAAAAATTAACATACAAATTAAAAGATATATATATATATATATATATATATATTTATTTATTTAAAAAAAGAAATTTATATTTGTGTAAATTAAACAAATAAATTAGATGGATAAAATATACTTATGTGAATATGTTCATATATCTACATATTTTTTATATTTATATATGGCAACTATTTGTCACAAAATAAATATGTGGATAAGTTGATTACATATTAATATTTTAGAACTAAAATATGACCTTATCGTTAGGGTTAATCCAGTTCATTATTTTTACATTTGAAGTATTACTAACAGTCATATCGATATCAACCCTTTTAGGTACAGGGTTTCTTCTATCTGGTAATGGAAATGCTGATATAGATTCAACTTGTATTATTTGTCTATTGATTTGATCAAATGTATTTTTATGACCACAGAATTCATCTTGTTCATTTTTTATATTTTCATAATCACCTATATCTTTATATCCAATTTTTTTTGAATAAATTAATTCTTTAATTTTTAAAACTGCTTCTTTCTTAGATATTCTTTTAGTCTTATCATCACATAATTGATAATCTTCTAAGAAACGTTTTACACTTTCTTCTTTATAAATAGAACGTATAACATTTTCTGGAAATAAATATCTCTCACTTAATCTTTTGAATGTAAAACGATAAGGATCAAAAGAATGTAAAAAATATATATACTCTCTTAATAATGGATCAATTTTTCTATGTTCTGGTATCTTTATTGGAAATATACGATTCATAAATTTTTTAAATCCACTATCTTGCCAATATCTATAATTTTCAAATGTTGAAAGTGTTGGATTTCTAAATCCACAAAAATCACTATAATTTAATGTATTACTTACATCTCTACTATATTCTTCTTTTATAAACTTTTCATCATTTAATAATTTTTTTCTTTTATCCTTTTCATCTTTTATATTCTTTCCTTTATTAGGTATTACTATTTTATAATTATATGGAACACTATATGCATAATTATCAGATACACTCAAATTATATCTCTTATCCTTTTCTCTTAACCTTAAATTTTCATCTCCCCATTCTTCTGACCAACTACTATTCTTTTCAGATGGTTGCATATATGAAGGAAATTCATCTGATGCCTTTAAAGGGCTATCAAATGAACTATCTTCAAAAGCAGAATTATTATCATCAAAACTTTTTTTTATATCATCTCTTGCCTTAAAAAAATTAGCCTTCTTAGTATTACTTCGTAGAAAATTTCTGCATAGTTTTATAGCCATTAAAATTAATTCATCAATATTAAAATAAAAAATAAAAAAATAAAAAAAATTAAAAATCACACATAAATATAAATATTATATATATATATATATATATATATATATTTTAAATGAATATGTTCACCTTTATATAATATTTATAAATAATATATGAAAAAATATATTTTTTATATACCAAAAATCAAATTTAAAGCTAAAAATGAACTTTACATTCACATTAACCTTCTAATATGCTCTAACACAAAATCATTTTGTAGATCATAATGTGACACATATGAAAACATTTAATTCTTTTAATAAATATAAGAGGGAACATATAAAAAAATAAAATATTTTAAAATATTTTAAAATATATTAAAATATATTAAAATATATTAAAATACAATTTTAAACGGTTTCTTAATTATTGACAAAATGATATCTATTTTTTCATCAAAAAAAAAAAAAAAAAAAAATTAAAAAAATATTAAAAAAAAAAAAAATAAATAGGTGTAATTATAAATAATATGAAAATATATAACGCTGAAAAAAAACAAATATATTACAAAATTTAATACTTGTAGGATTATAAAATGAAATATTTTTATACTTCTAAAAATATTTACAAATAAATAAAACAAATAGTACAATATAATAAAAAGGAAATATTTGGCATACAACAAAATGAATTACTAAAAAGTGTATAGGCAAAAAATTGAATACATATATGTATGTATATATATATATATATATATATATATATATATTTTTAAGAACTGTCCCATGCAGATTCAGATATAGATATTTCACTCGGAACATTTTTATATTCACACATAATTGAATAATTAGAATCGCTAGAATAAAATTCAAATTGATTTTTCTCATTTGATTCATTTCTATTTAAATCTAAAAATGTTTTAAAGCTTTTTTCTTCATCATATGTTTCATGAATTTTTTCTTTTTCCTCGACTACCTTTTGCTCTTCCTTTTTGTTTTGATCTTCTTCTTGATTTTCTTCGTCTTCCTCTTCATCTTCATCATCACTATCTTCTCTTCCTTCATAAAAATTATCATAACTCATTCCTATGGACTTATATACATTTTCAAATGTTTTCGCCTGAATAACATAAGCCTTAAAAAAATGTGTGAGCAAAGATTTTATCAAAATTTTATTATGATAAAAATATTTTGGCTCTTTCATAAAATTCAAGCATACATTAATATGATGTTTAAAATAAAAAGAATTGAATTTTTTTAAAAACATAACAAAATGTTTATTCATTAGATAATACATAGGAACAGAAAAATAGAGATCAGCTTTTCTTCTTTTATTTATAGGCTTATCTAATTTATTTTTTTCATCCATATTAAATAATTTCTCATCAATATGTTTATTACATATTAAAGCATCCCATATAAATTGTATATAATGACGATATATATAATTTTCATGGAAGTTGTGACAATATAGGAATATATCTAAACTAATATCATCACATGATGGTGGAATAAAAAATTCTATTTTATCAAATGAACAAAATAAAATATAAATTAACCCTGCCGTAAAAAATGTAAGAACACTACTTAAGCGTATTATCATATTCCCATTTTTTTTTAAAAAATTATAAGCTATAATTAAACTACCCACCAAATAATTTTTTATTTTTAATTCTTTTTCTACTACATCTACAAAATTTGGATATATACTATTCATATCTATATAAATAAAAGAGCAACTATTCTTATCCTTTATAAAACTAATTAATAATTCACTTATTGCTTTGTAAGATTTTTTATTTTCATACATATCATCTAGGTTAAGAAATGTTTCAGAATGTTCAGTATCACGTTTCTTTGACCCTACAAAAAAAAAAAAAAAAAAAAAAAAAAAAAATATACAAATATAAATAAATAAATAAATATACATATATATATATATATATATATATTTTTTTTTTGTGTTCATATATATATTCTTTTAATTAAGGGGCATATATATGTACTACACATGTATGATGCCATATCTCTCAATTTTTTTTCCATCTCATTTTTACCTTGCTCAGATAAAATATGGGATTTAATTTTCTCATCAAAATAAACATAGTGACCATTTTGAAATTTTGAAAAAAAGTTATAGACATTTTGTTCATTACTTATAACTATAAATTGTTCTAAAAATGAAGTATCTTGAAAAATATTAAAATATGCACAATTTGTTAGAGTAAAAAGACAATCGATTACATTTGCATGTAATTCATAATTTATATAAGATATATTTAATGGTTCATATTGTTTTAATATTTGTTTAAAACTATTAATATGTATATCATAATTATTATAATATAAATAATATCTACATTTTAAGATATCTTTAAAAATATTTTTCTTTTTTAAAAAAAAAGAATTATTATATTTATCTACACTATTGTGTAAATAAGATTTAAACCAATTTTTACTTGTAAAATAAACTTGTTTTTTTAATAAATTTTCAAATTCTAAATGATGTTTTAAAATTAAATTTTTATCCATACTAAATTTTCTTTTTTTTATAATATACTCATCAAGTTGGAACAATTCATTATTATTATTATTATTATTATGATGATTATTTGTTGGTGTTTTTTTATTTTCGTTTATATCATAGTCATCTTCCAAATTAATATTATTATCATCCATATTACTAAAATTTTTAAATTTTATTTTTTTTAATAAAGCTGTTATTTTTTTTCGATATTTTTTTATATTGTCATTACAATAATTATTTTTTTTATATGTATTTCTAAAATAAATACCTTTTTCTTCGGTCTCATATAAAATAGTATTATTTATTTTTAACCAATTTTTATTATCAGCATTGTTAATATTATTATTAAAAAATGTCTCATTGTTTATATCTTCTGATGATATACTGATATTATCAATGGTGCTATATTTATGATCATTAATTTTATCTTTATTTTTTTCTTGATATGTTTCATTTAATAAATCACTATCCTCATATATATGATCCATAAATTTATATATTAATTTATCTTTTTTTTTTATATCGATAATTTTATGTTCTTCAAAAAATTGAGATATATAAGTATTCTTGGTATTTTCTATATTCTTTTTAATTAAACTCATATTTGATACATTAATACATTTTTTTAATTCATATATTATATATTCAATAAAATGATTTATACAGTTTTTATATTCTTTTAAATAATTACTTTTAATCCATTTAAGTGGAATAATACTATGATTTATATAATTCCACATATTATCCTCTTTTCTATTATCATGTAATATATTATCATTGAGCTTCATTTTTTTTTGTTCTTTTTCTTTTATTTTTACAATATCATCTTCAACATTGTATTTATAATTACCATTTAACAAAGGAACGATTTCTTTTTGTGCTAATTGAACCCAATTATTTAAGCATGAAAGAAATATAGATGTTATACCATTAAAATGAATCCCTATCAAAAATATTACATTTTGTAAATAACAACAGGAGGGTCTATACACATCTACTTTTTTAAAACATATAGAAAGAATAGAAAAAATTGATAAAAGGAAATTATCAAAAGATAATTTTATTTTCATAATAAAACATCCTCCAATATTTATCATACCTAAAGAACATACTAATTGACTTATACATAATATTCTTTCTATTTGAATACTTTCTTCTATTATTTTTATCTTATCTTTGTTTATTTCGATATTATTCTTATTGTTATTCATATATGTATTATGAATATCCTTTATTTTTAAACAGTCACATGTAATTAAATGAAATAATTTAATTTTATTACCTTCTCGAACTGTCTTATTCCATACATATTCAATATTTTCTAAATGTAATATATTCCCTGTATTATTTATACCAGAGATCCATTTTTCATTTTCATATAATATATATGAATAATAATATAAAGGATAAAATTTTTTATCTTTATTTAATAAAGATAATAATATGTCATCTTTTTTTTTTATTCTTTCATTATACATATCTTCTTTTTCATTTTTCATTTTTAATAATGAATGATAATTCAAAAAATCATTTTTCTTTTCTTTATATATATCATCAATATTTTCATTCCTATTAAATATATCAAAATTATAATTATTATTTATATATTCATTAAAAGGATTTAAACTCATACCCATCCAATTATGCTGAACATTATTATATTTATTTATTTTTAAATAATAATTTATGCAACTTATAAAATTAGCTTCTTCATTTATATGGAAACTATTAAATGATGTCATATTATCTTTATCTTCTTTTGTATTAATTATATTTTCAAGAAGTTTCCTTTCTTTTAATAACTCATAAAAATATAACCAATCTACACATTCTATCTCATCATTTATATTATGCTTCTTTATATATTTCACTATATCTTTATCGTATTCAAAACGATGAACAACATCTTGATATTTATCTACAATTTTTTCGCACACTTCATCGTAATATTTCTTTAGATCTATCAGCTCGTTCAAAATGGATATATGTTCGCTGCGAAAAGGGCGTGGGTTTAAATAAATATATATATATATATATATATATATATATATATATATTTTTAGGTATGTATAATAATATATGTATATTAATATACAAATATATTTATACTATTGTATTATCTTATTATTATTTATTTATTTTTTTTTTTTTTGTTACCTTCCTAGTTCCTCTTTTATAGTATCACATTTACATACCCTTTTCCTTTTTATACAATAATCACAACTGTTCTCTGATTTTTTGATGTTATCACCTGTAAAGATGTCATTTAAATTTGTTTGAAAGCTGAACACATGATTCATTCTTCTAATCCTTTATCTCATTAAAAACATATAAATAAAAACATAAACAAATCAAAAAAAAAAAAAAAAAAAAAAAAAAAAAAATAATAATAATCGGATTAGTTTATAAAGAATTTATAACTCCTATGATACAATTCATTGGAATTATTATACATACATATATTTCATTCTATTTTATAATCATTATCTTTTATTTATATGTTTATATAATGAAATTAATATATGATCAATTTTATATGATAATAAATGCTGTTATATTTTATTTATTTTTTTATTTTTTATTATCTATTAATTAGTAAATATTCTCAAAAAAAGAAATATATATAATATGTATAATATATATAATACTCTTTCGAGTTCTTTATGATTTTTATTATATGATATTAAAATATATATAACATTACCTATTTTATTCTTTTGCACATAAAATTTAAAGATATAAATAATTATACATAAATATATAATATATATATATAATATATTTATTATTTTTTTAAAATACATATTTTTCCCTTAAAAATTTTATGAAATATTAAAATAACAAATATATTATTATATAATACTACCTAAGTATATATCTATTATATTATATATATATAATATATATATATATTTATATGAATTTGTATCCTTCCATATATATATGTATATTAAAAAAAAATAAATAAAAAAGAACGTTCTCTTCCTTCTATATTTTTTTTATTATTCTCATGTTTTAAAATTATTTTTTATTTCTTGTATTTAAAAAAAGTAAACAATAATGTATACATAAAATAGAAATAATATAAATATTTGTACAAATAATTTTTATAGCTTCTTAATTTGACATATATTCCTTCAAAACATTGAATATATATAACATATAACATTTCAAATATAAAAATGATATTATATAATTTTAATGAATAAATGAAAATGTTTGGAGAACATTTTATTTTATTTTTTTATTTTTTTGTAATAATCTCTAAATATTTTATATAAATTAAATAATGGTCTACAGTTCATATTTTTTTTTATCTATTTTGTTTATTTTTTCAAATATGGACGGGATAATGTCCTATTACGAAAATATTGTTTTAACAACATAAATATATATATATATATATATATATATATTTATATATAAGAGAGAAAAAAAGAAAAAAGGACAAATAATTAAAATATAAAGTAATAATTATACCCTTAAATTTTCATTTTATAATTTATTCAAAACATAATAATGGTGGTAAATAAAGGAAAGAGGATTATGCCTTTTTAATTCTTACTATATCGAATATATTTTAATTATAGTTAAGGTGATAATTGTATATTTTATTCATATTTTTATATTATATTATAATATATATATATATATATATATACAACTTCAATGTATTTACATGAAGTCGAAGGTTATCTAAAATAATATATATATATATATATATATTTTTTTTTTTTTTTTTCGCTTTAATTCATATTTGCAAATAATGTTTTACCAACATTTTTTGAGAGTTCTCATATGCACACAATAAACTTTCATTTATTTCTTTTTCATAAATAAAAATTGAACCAATTTGCTTACATATATAAACTTAAAAAATTGTTATGATATTCATTAAAACTAATGTATAAATATTATTTCCTTTCTACTTTTTAATTACTTCTTTCCAGTAATTTTTATGAGAAATATTGCGAGTGATAGACATGTATATGTATATATACATATATATATTATTATTATGTATAACTATATAATTTATTATGAAAATTTTTTCATGATGGTGTCCTTATAAATATTTTAAGTTCTTTTAAATGAATATATTATATTGCATTTAATATATTATTTATTTGAATATATTTTATAAAAGTGAACACATATGTTAAAGGAAATTTCAATAATGTATCACAACATGAATAAAAAATATTTTATTATATTAATATCCTTTTATGTGTACAAAAAGGGAAATTATGAATTCATTATAATATATATTCAGAAACAAAAAAGAAATATAGAAAAATAAAAAAAAAATATATTCATATAACATAGTTCAAAAATATGGAATATAAATATGATAAATAAGACAATTTTATATATATTCTTGGATCTTATTCTTTATTAGGATAATTGCAAATTTTAATGTGCAATATTCAAGCAATTTTTTTATAAAGAATATTTCATATGAATATAGATATAAATAAAATATTAAATTAATGGCTAGTTGTATGAACAAACTTAAAAAAAAAATTCTGAACGTTCAGAATATTTAATAGCTATATTTAATATAAACAATAAAATGGAAAATTATTAACACACACATATAAATATATATATATTATATATATATATATATATATATATATATGATCTAAAATGTAATTGGAATTAATAAAATAATGTGAGAAATAAAAATTATAATATTATACTTTCTTTTAATTATTTATGATTGAAAAGTTTTTATTTACTTTGTATTATATTATTTTTTTTTTTTTCATAAATATACATATTTTTTTTAAATTCATATTGCTCATGTTAATATATTCATCTTTCATATATACTATTATATTATATATATATATATATATATATATATATATTTTTTTTTTTTTTTTTGCACATTTCAAGGACCAACCTTTATCGATAAAATTTTTGCCACATAACATAAACTATGTATTTTTTTTTAATTTATCGTTACATTGTTGCAGTAAAATTTTGCAGTATGTTAAAGAAGAATACTTGAATAAAGAGGAAAAAGAGAAGAAAAAAAAAAAAAAAAAAAAAAAAAAAAAAAAGATCTACATAAATATGTATATATATTATGACTGAATATATATTATCATATATCTTGTTTGTTGAAATAACAAAATTTTATCTTATTAAGGATAAGGTATGAATTTTTATTTAAGTATACATAATATATATATATATATATATATATATATATATATATAATATACTACATGAATATCCATTCCATTAAAAAATTGTATAGTTTATTTATATTTTTTTTTATGTACTTAAAAAATAAATATATATTTCCATTTTTTATATATGCATAACATATATAAATATATATATATATATATATATATATATATGTATATATATAACGGGTTAATATTTACTACACACACATAAGTAAAATATGTATATATGTATAATATATAAATATGGTACATAATATATGTGTAAAAAAATAACTAAAATAAATAAGAACATTTATTTAAAATTTTTATGTGCAGCTGTTAAATATATATTTCATAAATACATAAATGTAAAACGATTTATGTTCATTATTAAATTTTTTTTTTTATTTTTTTTCAGCATTCTTATCGTCAAAATATTTGTAGAAAAATTAGTACTTAACAAAAAATATTAATCAAGTAGAATAAGTATGGAAATAAAATATTTTATATAATGTATCCTTTACATAAATAAAAATTTATTTAAGTAGAGTTATATTTTTTCATCATTGCTTAAGAACATTTTTTTTTTTTTATTACCCAATTGATATGCTTAATATATAATGACATTACATATATATATTGTATATTTAATTATTTATTTACATAATATATATATTATGTATTTATTATAAAATATATATATATATATATATATATTTTTTTATTCAGGAATTATTTCTAATTTAAAATGTGTTTTATTTTTATTTAATAAAATTATCAAAAAAAAAAAAAAAAAAAAAAAAAAATTTGTCATACATGTTTATAGTGTAATTAAATGTATCAATTAAAAATAATTAGGTAGACTATTTTTTTTTTTTTTTTCCACCTTAGAGTTTTAATAAAAATAATTAATAAATAAATAAATATATATATATATATATAAATAAAATATTTGTAAGTAAAATACAGAACAAAAAAAAAATAAAAAAAAATAAAAAAAAATAAAAAAAAAATAAAATAAAAATTTATAAGTATATTTTCTTTATAAGCCTACACTTTTTTTTTTTTTTTTTTTTCTATATGTATGGACACATGTTACAAAAACAAATGTGTTGTAATATTCTTTTCATTTTGTTTATGTGAGATTTATTCATATATTTATATTTTTCTTTTCGTTTCGTTTCTTTTCTGTGTTTTTTTTTTTTTTTTTTTTTTTTGGGAGGGATATATTATTTATTAAAATATTATGGATCCTACTAATAAAGAAAATGAAATGAAGAAAAATCCAAAAAATACTGAAGAGCTCACGGATTTGCCTCATGTTGACAATTCAGATAATTGTATTAAAATGAACAATATAAAAAATGACGACAATGGAAATAATAATTATGGGAAATCAGATAATACAAATGAAACAAATATAAATGATACTTTAAGTTACAACAAGTATGGGAATAATTTCTTAAGTTACAACGGAAATTATGGTTCGAATAAAATGTACAATAATCAGAATATGAACAATAGATATTACAATAAGATACATTTTAATGAAGAGAATTATGAGTATTTTGGAAGGAGTAGAAATTACAAAAATAGCAATAATAATAGTAATTATAACAACAATAATAATAATAATTATAATTACTATAACCATAATAATAATAGTAATAATAACAATAATAATAACAGTAGCAGTGGTATAAATATGAATAATAATTATCATGATGGGGATTATGTGAAATATAACAAAAAGGGAAGCACTATTCATAACAGATATAATAATATATATACAACAAGTACTACCCATAACACCTATAATAATAATAATAATAATAACAATAATAATAATAATAATAATAGTAGTAGTAGTCAAAATTGTCATATTTCTAATAATAATATAAGTGGCAGTAATTACCATTATTATAATCCATATAATTATTATAATGGTTGTACAAGTATAGACAATGAGTTTAACGAAAAAGACCATAAACAGATATCTCCAAAAAAGATGTCGAATAGTGTGGCAACAGGAAGAAGTGAATATACTAGCGAGAGTAAAGAATATCAAGGTAATGATATGAATAAAAAAAAAAATGAATTCAATAAGAATGATACATGTACAAATGATATGAAGACAAATGATATACGTCCAATGAACAAAGATCAGAATATGAAAAAAAACATAAGAATTAATAAAAATTATTTTCCCAAAGGAATTTCTTCACCCAGAAATAATGGTAATACAAATGATACATATATAAGAGATGATACTGTAGTAAATACATATGAAGAAAGTTTTACAATAAAAAATAAGAAAAAAAATTATTATAGATATCAAAATAATTATAAAAATAACAATTCAAACCATTTCTATAATTCCTTGAATATGAAATTGGTTAATTATGGAAATTTTGGTTACAATAACAATAATCATTATAACAACAATTATAATAATAATAGTAATAATTATTATCATAATAATAATAATTATCATAATAACCATAGAGTTAACACACATATGAGTTACAAAAATAAGAACAACTCCATGAATAATTATTATCCATATAATAATTATATTGATGCAAAGGAAAATGATACTATGCAAAAAGGTACTTCCAGTCGTAATATCATTTATGATAATAAAAATGACGACACAAATTTTAACTGTTTTGGAAAGGATAAATATGGAAACAAAAAAAATGAAATTGATAAAAAACAAAATGAAAGTGTTGCTGTTTATGATAAGAATAGCAATAAGGAAAACCATAAGGATGACAATAAAAACAATAGTACTAATGATAATATACCTAAAATTAATAATATTGATAATTGTAATTCAACTAGTGATGATATAATAAAGACAAATAATGAAGAAAATAATACATATATATCACCTCAAAATAATAGTGTTGTTGAATTTAATAATACAAACATGGAAGAAAATGTTTCTTATGGAAACAATGATAATGTATCAAAAGATATTATTATGGATAATATATGTGATACATATAAAAACGAAAGTAAATCCTTTGAAAAAAATGTATATAGTACTATATATAATGATAAGGAAAAGATAAATCATGATGGTGATATGGTCACGGAAAAGGATAATTCAGATATAATATATAAAGAAATAGAAAACAATTATTATAAAAAAGATAGGAATGATAAAAAGAAGGATGATAATAATATAGGTAATGTTAAGGTTTATCCCAGTTTGTATGATACATTTGATAATAATGATAAGAGAGATGATGAAAATGGAATGACAGAAATAAAAGGAGGGGAGGAAAATTTAGATATAAAAAAAATCTCCAATAAAAATAGTATGGATAAAAACAATGTATCCTATTTGGAGAATGATCAATATTTGAAATGTAAAATTGGAGAGGTAAAGAATAAAAATGAACAAGTTAAGGCATCCGAATATAATAATAATAATAATAATTATAATAATAATTATAATAATAATAGTCATAATAATTATAATAATAATAATTATTATTATCATAATAATGTTAATGATTATGATGATTATTACGACATCAATGATAATAATAATTTGTTTAAGGATGAAAATTTTGATTATACACAAAATAATAAATATTTTAAATATAACAATAGGAATAATATAAAAAATGAGCACTCATCCAAATCACATATACAAAGTAATATGAATTATAATAATATGAACAGCTCTTATAATTATACTAGTGGAAATACTTTACATTCTGGAGAAAATAAAGAATTATCATATGAAAAGAATTATTATTCATTTTCAAAAAATGAGACTTTTAAGAAAAAGGGTTTAAATAAAAATTACACAAATGTGTATAATTTTAATTACAGTAATAGGAGTGGGAAAAATATGAAGAATCAGAACTATTCCTATAATAATTATAACTCAGGATATCAAAGAAGTAATGTGTCAAAGGATAATAAATATAATGATAATGAGGGAAATAATATGTATGAAAATGATGAGAATAACCATAAGGGAAACACAACTCAAAATAATGATATTATAAATGAAAAATATGAAGATAAGGAAAAATATGAAGATACAGAAAAATATGAAGATAAAGAAAAATATGAAGATACAGAAAAATATGAAGATAAAGAAGAATATGAAGATAAAGAAAAATATGAAGATAAAGAAAAATATGAAGATAAAGAAAAATATGAAGATAAAGAAAAATATGAAGATAAAGAAAAATATGAAGATAAAGAAAAATATGAAGATACAGAAAAAGATCAAAATATAGACAATGATCAATGTGAAGATAGCATTATTAAAAATAACAATATAATAAGTATAGAGGATGATAAAAAAGAATGTGAAATATATAATCATAGAGATAACAATATTATTAATTGTGACAAAACCGATAACAACTGTGATGTTCAATATATTTCGAATTCACAAAATGATGAACCTAACATAAATATTGAAAATAAAGAGGAGAAAAATCTCACTACTGATATAATAAATTGTGATGGTTCAACTATTGCAAATAATAAAAATTACACTTATAATAATTATACAAATGAAGAAAAAAATAGGATTAGAAATAATTGCCAAGGTTTAATAAATATGATACCTGACAATGACAACATAAATCATCATCCTATTTCAAAAAAACGATTTAGTTATTATAAAGATAAAAATTTCTTTTATAATAAAAATGTAGAGGCAGATAATAATGTACGCAATTATGTTGATCATGCACCTATACATATTTCTACATATAATGATTCCTACAAAACAAATTTCCAAAGAAAAAAGGATTATAATAGTTATGATATGACAATGCCTTATAAAAAGGATAGTAAATATTATAAGAAGAAAGGGAAAATAGAGAGGAGAATTAAAGAACATAATTGTTATAGCTCTATAGTAGGAGAAAATGAAAGAAATAAAATAATTGATACCATTGGTGTAACAACATCAAATGGATATATCAACCATAATATTCAAAATGTGCAAAATATTCAAAATGTACAAAATGGACAAAATGTACAAAATGTGCAAAATATTCAAAATGGACAAAATATTCAAAATTTTAAGAATATATCAAATATTCAGAATGTTCAAGATATGCCAAACATTTCAAATTTCCCCAACATGCCCAATATATCTAACATTTCTAGTGGGTCCAATATTCCAAACATGTATAATGTTCAGAACATTCCTCATGTTAAAGGACAAGATCAATTTTGTAATTCTACATATGGGCGAAACAATAAAGAAAGAAAAACTATCATATCGTCTAATTCAACTACCAATGTAACCTTTGACACTAAAAAGAAGGCTACACAAAATACCTGGGTTATTGACCATATAAACAATGAAGAAGAGGAACAAATGAATAATATAACTTCCATTTCAAACACAACAATGAATTGTTACAAATCCGAATTTTCATGTTATAAAGATAATTATAAATACAAAAAACATTCAACTCATATTTCTACACCCAATTATTCAATGAACAAAGATAACGGTGTAATAAACGTAATAAGTTCTGGTGACAAATTAATAAAAAATGAATATATGTATAATGAAGAAAAGGGAAGAAAGCGAGGAAACAAAATTAATAATAAGACAACCTGGCAAAAAAAAGGATTAACATTAGAGAAACATAGGGAGAAAATAAATATATTATTAAATGAAGATATAAATATTCCGAATGTGGTGAATTGTACTAATACATCAACTGAATTAAATGTTGCAAAGGAATCTCAAATGTATGACGAATTGAAACAAAAGAAAAAAAACAAAAAGAAAATAGAAGAATTGTATTGTATGAAGAAACCAATAGATTTGTTGCATGTAAGATCAAAATCTGAAAATCTACATTGCAGGAAAAATAGTTTTAAGAACTTGGAAATTTCTATGACGAAACCGCATATGCAACATTTTGAACAGTCTATAAATATGGAAGGGTTTAGATGTATATTGAGTAAAATAATGATTAACTATGAAGGTGAAATGATAGTGGATGATCAAGAGGAAGAGGAAAATAAACATGGAAATGAATATGGACATAAAAATGGAGATGAATATGGACATAAAAATGGAGATGAATATGGACATGAACATGGATATAAAAATGGACATGAATTTGCAAATAAACATGATATAGAACACAACGTTATTGAGAAGAAAGATGAAGATGAAAAAAAAAACGAAAAGGATCATAAAGAAGAAGAAAACGAAATTAATAACATCAAAGAAGAACCAAAAGATTATTCAAATAACAATGTATGCAACGAATCTAATGACATACAACATGATAAACTTAAGAACAATGAAACAATTTCTACAAATTCTTGTGATTGTTCTATGATTAAAAATGACGATTCTTTTGGTGATAGTGTTCTATCTAATAGCTGCGTATACAAAGAAAATGATATAAATAGAAATAGTTGTATAAATAAAATGAAACAATTGAAGGATGATAATATAAAAAAGGATAATGGTATGGAAGAAAAGTATGTGAACAATATGGACAATATGAACATAAATACCATAGATAGCATACATTTTGATAGTATTCATATTGATAGTTTACATATTGATAACTTACATATTGATAATATAAATATTAATACTACTAATAACATATATAAAAATGGTGATATAACTAATAACAACAGAAATACAGGAGATATGAATAGGGTTCTTTTTAATTCGAGAGAAAACATTACTGATGAATATAGTATGAAAACTCAAAACACCTTTCTTTGTATATATGATGAAAATAATCAAGAAATTTTTGATAAAAAAATGAAAAAGAAAAAAGGGGTTTACCAAAAAAATGATTTAAGTAGTGATATTATTTTAAATAAATATTCATTAGAAGAAAAAAATAATTGTGATTTGAGGATATATACTAATCATATAAGTAATAGTGATAAGAATATGGAAAATTGTTATGATCCTTCTTGTGGTATGAAAACATATGATAATATGAATAATAAAAATGTTGCTATTGATACATATGTGAATGAGGGTTCTAAAATAACAAATAGATTATGGAATAATACTATAGATAGATATTCTTATAAAAGTGGAAGGAATAGAGTGCATTATAATGAGTATGATAAGTTGGAAGGGGGAAATTATGGTTATCACCACAATAATATGATGTACAAGAGATATGGTAACAATAATGACAATAATAATAATTATTATGATGATAATGATAATGTTAATAATGATGATAATAATAATAATAATGATAAAAATAATAATAGTAGTAGTAGTCATTATAATAATTATCATCATAATAATTATTATCATCATAATAATTATCATCATCACAATAATTATCACAGTAATAATCATTTTAATAATTATCATCATCACAGTAACAATCATTTTAATAATTATCATCATAATAATATGAATTCATATAATGAGGGAAGAACCATACCAAATAATAGTTATGGTGGGAAAAATAGTTACAATAATAATAATATGGGAGAACACATAAATAATATCGACATAACAGCTAGCCAGAGGGTTCTAAAGGATGATATGAACAAAAACAATTTATATATGGTTCATAATCAACATAATTTTGAAGAATATAAAAATTATATGAATACGAATGTGATGAGATATAACAATGTTCATAAGAAAAAATATATCACAGGTACAAATTATCAAGTGAGTAATTATAATGATACCTATCACTTTAATAATGTGAGAGGAAAACAGTATTATTTAAATAAATACAATTATAATAATCATCATGATATGGTATATGCGAATGGGAAAAATGTAGAGGTACACAAACATATGAGGGCAAACAATAAAATAGAAACATATAATAATATGATAGATGGTATGAATGATATAAATGTGAATAATAATATACGTGATAATACGAATAACTATTCTAATGATTCTTATGTGCATGCAAAAATTGGAGATGTGCAAAAGGTATATACGAATGATGATATTCCAAATGACAAACATAATAATAATAATAATAATAATAATAATAGTAATGGTAATAATAATATGGTAGCAGTTGACATAAATGAAGAAAATAATAAAAATAATAAAGATAATAAAATTGAGGTAATTAATAAATGTGATGATAACAATGATGAACATGACAAAATAGATACAAAAAGTGTTGTAAGTTATAAAAGTAATGGAAATAAAAGCGGTATAAGTGATAAATATTTTAATAAGCATAATAATGATAATAATTATAAATACAATAACAATCATTATTATAATCAATCTAATGATATGAACAAAATTACAAATAAGTATATGAATCACAATAATTCCAATGATAACCTTAAAGATAACAACAACAGTAGTAATGATAGAAAAAAATATTTACATTATTTAAAAAAAAATAAAATGAATAATACATTTAGTAGTAATAGGAATAAATATGGAATGGAAAATTATGATGATGTAAGTTATACAAAGGATTACAATGATGATAAGATGAACAACAACAACAATAATAATAATAATAATAGAGATAGAAATAATTATCATAATAGTGATAGAAATAATTATCATAATAGTGATAGAAATAATTATCATAATAGTGATAGAAATAATTATCATAATAGTGATAGAAATAATTATCATAATAGTGATAGAAATAATTATCATAATAGTGATAGAAATATTTATCATAATAGTGATAGAAATAATTATCATAATAGTGATAGAAATAATTATCATAATAGTGATAGAAATAATTATTATTACCATAGTCATAAAAACAGTTATGACTATGTTGTGGAGAATATTCCAAGTCAAAATAAAAGAAGACATCGAAAATATATGCCATCAAATAATTATCAATTAAATGAAAATCATTCAACAATTAACAACAACAACAATAATAATAATAATAATAATGACAATAATTATAAAAAATATTATTACAATAATAATTATAATAATAATAATTATTCTTATTATTGTAATGATGATAATTATTATAAGCAGACACATGAAAAAAATAACCAAGATTATCACAATGATGATTTTAATTTATCAGTAAATTATTATGAAGAGAATATTAAAGAAAATATTAAAATGAATGACAACAGTGAGCTTTTAAAAAGTGAAGAAAATATAAATGAAGAAAATAAAGTTGAAAAGGAAGAAAACAATGAAAAATTAATATGTGATGAAAAATTAATATGTGATGAAAATTTAATATGTGATGAAAAATTAATATGTGATGAAAATTTTATATGTGATGAAAATTTTATATGTGATGAAAAATTAATATGTGATGAAAAATTAATATGTGATGAAAAATTAATATGTGATGAAAAATTGATATGTGATGAAAATTTTACATGTGATGAAAATTATATATGTGATGAAAATTTTATATGTGATGAAAATTTTATATGTGATGAAAATTTAACGTGTGATGACCAAATAGATGGAGATATAAAAAAAATTCAAGAAAATGTAATTCCTTCAAAAGTAGATAAAGATATTAAGAGAAGAAAAAAAAAGGAACATTTTAATAATAACTCATTTTCAAAAGCAGATATATTCAATAATTCATATAACGTTAAGAACTTGAATAATAATGATAATAAAAATATGACCACCATAAGTGATGATACAAATACAGTAAATGAAAAGAATGCAAAAAATAAAAAAAAGAAGAAGAATTATCAGAATAATGTGGACGTAGTGGTTGATAATATGGAGACAGCACCTAAAGCAAGAGAAGAGAAATTAAGAAAGAAATATTTAAAGGATAATAAAAAAATAAACAAAATGAAAGATAATAATATTAAAGATAATAATATTATTAATGAGGATAGACATTTTGATGATAATTGTAAGGATGATAATAATTGCGATGGTAGTAATTATGACGATAATAATAATAATAATAATAATAATAATAATAGTAATAGTAATAGTAATAATAATGATAACAATAATTATAATGAAAATAATAATAATTATTATTATGATGATAGTACGCTTACTAAGAAAAATTCATATACCTATAAAGTGAAAGATCATTTATATTATAACTACAATAGAAATAATCCTTCAACCAATAAATATGAATCAAATTATATTGCACATGAACATAATACATACAACAATAATAATAATAACAACAACAATAATAATAATAAAAATGAAAATTATGCAAATCCATATGAATATAAAAAAAACAGTTATAACAAAAATAATAATTACAACAATAGATCTAATAATATGTACGACACAAATAGTTACAATAAAGGATATAAAAATTACAAAAATAAAAACCATAAAACCACACCCACAGAGCAATACAAAAAAAGTTAAGCATCTAAATGTGTCATATATATATATATATATATATATATATAATACAATATGGACTTTTTTTTTTTTTTTTCATAAGCTATTTATTTTATATTTCGTAATGCTTCTATGATTAATAATATTTATATAATTAATATAATTAATAGTTGACTTTATATATTTAAAAATATTTAAATATTTTTTGTTACATATATATATATATATATATATATATATGTGAGCCTATATTTATATATATGCATAATATTATATTTTATCTATATCTAATAATAATTAAAATATAGTCTTGTGTGACTTTTTTTTTTTATTTATTTTTTTTTTTTTTTTTTACATACTATTTTCCAATTATTTACATTTGATTTTTATTATTCATCAATTTTATTTCATTTTTCTGTTTGAAGAAAAATATATGAATTCAAAAAAATAATTAAAAAAAAATTAATACATACATATATATATATATTATATATATATATAATATTTGCATATCATGTCTTTTCTTTTTTTTTTCTTACAAAATTTCATATTTATAAACTAATATTAAAATATTTTCCACATAAGCAAAAAAATTAAGACCATGATTTAAATTAGAAAAATAAATGATCGAATAAAATTAAGTTAAGAAATTTTGCTTCACAGAATAAAACATTTGATGTTTTTTCTATAGAAGCATATAACCATTTCTTCAAACCTTTTTTCTAATCTCCCCCAAAAAAAAAAGTTTCTATATACCATTAATTGTTTATATCCATATATGACACATGAAATTTTTTATTATGTTACATAGAGGGAAAACCATAACAAAAGAGCATGTAAAATGTAAAAAGAAATAATAATAACTGAAAAAATTATTAGAATTATTAAAATGAAAGTTGACAAATTAGTATTTCATTCAACATATATTATATATATGTTTTCTTTATAAATTGAGAAGAGAATACTATATAAAAAAACTCTTATGATTAATTGAAATATTTTATAAAATAATACAAATATATGAGTTTTTTTTTTTTTTTTTTTTTTTTTTTTTTTTTGGATAGGAATAGTTGAAAAGAATTATAAAAATAATATACATCACATAAAAACATATATAACATATATATGTAACTATACACTTATTTTTTTTTGATAATATATAGATTGTTATGTCACATTACAAGATAAAAACATTTACATATACTCAAGTATATGTAAAATTAAATATATATATATATATATATATATATATATATTTTATTTATTTATATTATACATTTTTCATCCTGTTTAATTATTTTTAGGTCTTCTAAAAAATAGTACATTATTTTGATTTTTTAAATAACCGAAATGATTCCATCCAGTACTCATGGGTATACGAAGATAATATTTGACATCTAGTTCATGCAAGAATGGATTTTTTTCATTTGTGAAACAATCATATGAATCACTTTTATTTTTCATACCCGAATGATTTTTTTGATTATCAAGAATAGATTTAACTTTTTCTTCAAATAGTCTACTTACTTCAATAGCTCTATATATATAATTTTCATCTTCAGTTTTTGTTAGATATACAACAGGTCCTAATTGTGCTGCATATTGTACATTGAATAATTGATGTGATAATAAGAAGCTTTCGTTTAATGAGAAAACAGGTTCTAGTAATTTAGAAAAGTCAGGAGCATCTATAATAGATTCATAAAAAGAATCTTTTTGTCTTTTCATTTTATTCATAAAGAGCATTAATTTATCTCTTTTTTCTAATATGGATAAATCTTCTGTTATATCATTTTTATTAAAATTGATTTGATTATTTTTTAAAATAATTTTATTATTATGATCCTCATTTAATTCTTGTTGATTTTTTTTCATTTTTTCCTTTCCTTTTTTATCTTTTTGTTTTTCTAGTTTGGTTTTCTGTTTTTTGTTATCTAAGAAAATATTATTACCTTTCTGTAATTTTTGTTTATTACATCTCGAATAATATTCTTCTAACAATGCTACTTCAGCATCATAAAATTCATCTGTGTCATCAATTTCATCATCATTACTAATACGTTTAAGATTCATTATATCACATAAATTTGGAAATGGTACATCTAAATATTTATATTCACTTCTACATTTATTTTTATATTTTTCATAATCAGCATCATCTATAACATTTTTTGCATGTCGATATAAAAACATCCTATCAATATAATGATACTTCATTTCTTTATTCTTTGCATTCTCAACAATTTTATTCAATTTACTTTTACTTATATAATTCTCTTCGTCTAATTGTAGCAACTCATCTATAAAATTTAATTCCCCTTTGCTCTTAATATTAGAATAAATGTCTTGAAAAAACTTTTGACTGAACACATATTCTGCATCCTTTTTCATAACAAATTCGTCTTCTTCCTTGGATTCGACTTTTTCTAAAAAAAATAAAAAATAAAAAATAAAAAATAAAAAATAAATTATATAAAAGATAATATTAATAAGATTAATCATTGTGTGGATACTACTTGTATGAAATAATATAAATAATTATACATATATAAATACATATATATATATATTTACATATATATATTTACATATATATATATATTTATATATATATATGTGTTTGTTTGTGTGGTGGGTACCTTTCCTTTTAATGTCGTTATTCTCAAAATCTTCCGCATTTTTAAAAAAGCAGGTATGAAGTAAAGGATGATTGTTTTCTTCATAATGTGAAGCGACTGATTTATTGAGTTGATTGTCATTTTGTTTTAGATGTGGAAGATTTCTTTTGTCATATTCATATAAAACAGTAGAATTATTCATATTATTCATATTATTGTTGTTATTATTATATTTATTATAATTATTTGAATTTACTATATAATGATCTTCATCCTTTTTAGAAATATATTCATTATTTTTTTCATTAGGTGCAATATTATTATTTAACATATTTAACTCTAATGTATCGCTATACCTACGAATATTATTTTTAGATATATGTTGTCCCTCTTTTAATCTCTTATTCATAAGATATGATTGAGAATTATTATATTTATCATATTCACCACTAACATGTGTACTGTGTCTTCTTTTTAAAGGTAAATGTTCATTTATTTTATTGTTAATATCTACATTGTAATTATTTTTAGATGTATATTCATTATTCATCTTTTTTATATCTTCTTGAGACATATTTGAAATAAAAGAATATTTATTTTTATTAAATAAAGACATATCAGATGGTATATATATTGTACTTTTCATATCTAATGTTAATTTAGATTGTTTTTGTTCTACATTGGGTTCAAAATTAAAACTTGAAAGTGTTGATTCAGAATTCATATATATAGGTGCTGTTTCTCTATTAGTTATTAAACTATTTATTCTATTAATATTTTTACTTCTAAAAAAATTATCACTCTGTGTAGTATTACTCATAATATATGTATCATGTAAATTTTTATTTATATACATTTTTCTATCATTTATATTTTCATCTATATAATTATTTTTTTCATTATATTTACAAGCTTCATAAATTATTTTATTATTTTTATCACCAATATAACAACTTTTCTTTTCATTTGGAATATAACTACTATCTCTAGTTTTATTCTTTATTGTATTATTAACAATAGATCTTATACATGCACTTTTTTTAATACTCTCATCCACACTATTCCTTAATCCTATTCTACTTTTTAAAGGAGAATATTTTTTATATAAGTGTGTTGAAATATTAGGTGAATATTTTCTTCTCTTTCTTATCGAATTATTAAAATTATAAGTTAAAGAATCATAATTAATATTCTTGGAATTTACATTCTTCTCATACATATGAGCCACAGTGCATCTACGTTTCCTTATATTTTCTTTCTCATCTTCATAAAACTTATTAGGTACACTATGACGACAATTAAATATTTTATGTATGCTTAAATTTATGTTCTCTAAATTGTTATTATTATTACTATTGTTCTTATTATTATTATTTGTAGCCATCTTATATAACAAAAAAATAAAATATAATATATAAAATATATATATATATATATGTTTACATATAATTATCTTATTGGTGTCTTTATATATTAATCAAATTTTTTGATATACAATAGTGGTAAAATAAAATAAATATAAAATTATACCCACATATATATAAATATATATATATATGTGTGATTATAACATATTATATATATATATGATTATAACATATTATATATATATGATTATAACATTTTATATATATGATTATAACACATTATATATATGGTTATAACATTTTATATATATGGTTATAACACATTATATATATGGTTATAACACATTATATATATGGTTAAGATATTATTTATGTGCACACACTCATATTTTTACCTTTAAAAATATTTTATATGTACATATATTCTTAATACATTTCACATAATAAAATATATATATATATATATATATATATATATAATTGAGATAATATAAAAATGAAAAAATATATATAACAATGTAATAATGAAACAGTGTTAATATATACATATATATATATATAATATATATGTAAAAATATAAAAAATAATATGATTAAAAAAAAAAAAAAAAATGAAAACAGTTTAATATGAAAGAAAGAATAAAAATGAATAAGAAAAAAATTAAAAAAGAAAAAAAAAAAAAAAAAAAAAAAAAAAAATACAAATGTGCATTCCTTTAAATATATGTTCACATAAAAGAAGGAAGATATTATTTATTAAACATGGAATGAAATAATTTAAAATAATATTATATATATGAATAATATATATATATATATATATATATATATTTAATAATTACAAATTTGTATTATATAATAATATTGCATACTTATATATGTTTTGACGATCCGACACACTTTGATAAACTATTCCTATTTTACCACAATAATAAGGAAGTTAACCTATTATATATAAATATATATATATATAATACATATATATATATAATACATATATTTATATATATATAATATATATATATTTTTTTTTTTTACATTATTTTCCTTATATATATTTTATAATTATCATAATCATTACGTTAAAATTAATATATAAAAATAAAAAATAAAAAAATATAAATAACTATATTTTGAAGATATATATATTTATGTCATATGTTTTTGTGTGAGGCTAATTTTTATAGCAACTCCAAAACAAAGTACTATATATAAATCATGTGCATATAAAATATATATGAAAGAAAAATATAATTCATTTCCTACATATATATTATATATATATATATATATGTAATTATTATTTTTTTTTTTCCTTTTTGATATGTGTGAATCGATATTACCAATATAGCTACAATGAATAAATAATATACATATAAACATATATATATATATATATATATATATATATATATATATATATATATATTTATTTATTTATTTATTGTAATTATTTATTTTGCTTCCCCCTTTTTGCCCCAACAAATTTTATATTTTGTATTTATATATATATATATTAATTTTCACTTAGTTTGGTATAATATTTTTTTCTTTTTCAAAAAAAAAAAAAAAAAAAAAAAATGAGAAATTAATAAAAGAATGCTGAAACAATTTAAACATATTTTAAACACATCACATGTACATTCATTCGATTTTTCTTTTGGCACACGTTTTTTAAAATCATGTTTTTCGTCTCTTAGAACATATGAAAATAATACATATGAACCTTTGAATACTCTAAAATTTCCAGGGCTTGTTATATATGTTAATAAAGATAATATTGAAAAATATGAAGAGAACATTTTGAAGTATTTAAAAACAAATGTTATTGGATTCGACACTGAATTTATTATTGATATAAATGAAAAAGAGAATAATAATGAAAATCGATTAATAAGTTCTTATATTGAAAATGGAAAGGATAATAATTATATAAATTCCCAATTAATAAATATATTTAACAAAAAAAAAAAAAAAAAAAAAAATTATGCATATAACTTATCTAATAATGAAGAAAATAAAAAAATTTTATGTTTAATTCAATTATGTTCTTCAGATTTATGTTTTGTATTTAATATCCACAAATTAAATGGACATATACCTATAAGTGTAAAAAATATTTTAGAGAACGAAGAAATTATAAAAGTTGCTCATGATATTAAAAATGAAAAAGATATGTTTATATCAAATAATATACAAATAAAAAATGTTTTCGATTTATATAACTATGCCATTGATAATTTTATATATCCTCCTTCATTACAATTTTTGGTTAAAATATATCTTAAAAAATTCTTAGATAAAAAATTTAGATTATCGAACTGGTTAAATTATGATCTATTACAAGAACAAATACTTTATGCTGCAATAGATGCATATGCATCTAGACAAATATATTTTTATTTGGATCAAAACAAAAAAAATTCTAAATCTTATATTCTCAATTATATCATACAAGAAGAACTAACAAAATCAAGTCATCAAGAATGCAATACATATAATACATGTAAAAATAATGACCTCAATAATCAATATATCATAAAAAGAGAAGAAAAAATAAAAAATATGGAATCTATAAATAATACTATACACAATGAGAAAAATATATATATATCAAACCAACATCAAAATGAATATGATTTAAATAGGAAACAATTACAATCATATTCCAAACATATTAATCTAAATAATAAAAATTATGGATTTCTAGAAAAATACAAAGTTCAATTAATAAACAATTTAAAAAATGAAATTCATAATAAATGTAAGAATATGACTAATCTATCATTTATTGAAGAAATGACTTTCTCAAATAATACTTATAAAAATATTTTGTCCTTAAAACATAATCAAAATAATTATAATTTGATAAAATGTTCTTCTATCAATTATGATGAGGAAATAAATGCATGCAACCAAATTTTAACATACCTTAATCAGATGTTCTCCCCATAAAAAAAAAAAAATATATATATAAATATATATATATATATATATATATATATATATATGAGTTTTTTTTTTTTTTTTTTTTTTTTTTTGTTGCACAATTTTTTATATGTCACACTTTTATTATTATTTTATTTTATTTTATTTTTTTTGTGTCTTAATTAAAGAAATTATTTATTTATATTGCTTGATTCATTTTGTAACTTAACGATAATAATAATTAATATATATTTATATATATATGTATATTTTTGTCATTGTTTGATTTTATTATTTTTTTATCATATATTTTAATTTTAATTTTTATTATTTATTTTTTTTTTTTTTTTGGTGCTGCCAGTTTTATGGCTACTCAAACATCTAACCAAAAGGAAAAATTACAATTCCATGCTTTTCTTTTTATAATACAATGTTTAAAATAAATAAAATTTTGAGCGTTCAACAAATAAAGGTGAACCCTGAGGGTTGTTATTAAGACACACATGAAAAAATAATAAATTAATATTATAATAATATAATAATATATTCATATCAAAAATGTTACAAATATAAAAAAATATGGAGGCACAAAAAGTGTACAGATGAATAACAAAAACAAACACATAGATGAAAAATATATAAAATGAATTTATATTATATATATTAAATATATAAATATATATATATGTGTATATATATATATATATATATATTTTATGGGGAGAAGGCGAAGTGGTTTTTATTTTTTGAAGGATATGAAATAGAATAATTTAATATACAATCATATATAAACTTTGGAGTTACAAATAAGGGTAATTTTTTTTTTTTTTTTTTTTTTTCATGAAGATAATTATAAAATTGTATAGCATTAAAATCATTTGAATTTGAGATAATAATATATTCTGCATCATATGGATGTTGAACAAAAATTCCTTCACCTAATGTAATTAAAGCTTTACATAGAAATAAAGGATTATAATAATTAGAATGTTTAATACTATCCATATTAAATATATAGAAATATTGTTTATTAAATAATCTATCATGAGCTAATTTTTGTCTAGTATTAAAATTTTTATTACATACAATAAATTCATTTTCAG
Organism: Plasmodium sp. gorilla clade G2; assembly: GCF_900097015.1. Classification (NCBI taxonomy): domain Eukaryota; phylum Apicomplexa; class Aconoidasida; order Haemosporida; family Plasmodiidae; genus Plasmodium; species Plasmodium adleri (nom. inval.). The sequence continues at coordinate 137,350 of NC_041693.1, forward strand.
AACATATTGTATTCCAAAAAACGTCAGTATATTCAGGCCATTTCTTATAATTCTTTAATATAATATCTAAAGCTTTTTCTTTAAGTAAATAAACATCACTAACTAAACTACATAAAATTTTTGGATCATATAAATCTATATCTTTTTTTTCATTAGGAACAATGCAAAAACTTATTTTATTCCATTCATTGATATCACTAGGCATATCAAAAATTTCAATACCTTTAGTTCCTGCTCCATTTTTTGTAATTAATCCTTTAGGATCATATGTATAATTAGGTGGACGTAAATGTTTGATTTTATTTAATTTATTATATATAACTTCTTTATAATAATTATTTGCAGCACCAACTAATTTTATTTTATTTACTAATTCTCTACCTTCATAATAACTTGAATCCACATTATTTGATAACTCATCTGAATTACATGAATCTGTACTTTCATAACCAGTAACTCCACTTTTATATTTTTTTTTTTTTTTTATGTTTTTTTTAATATTCGTTTTTTCAATGTTTTCTTCTTCTATATTATAATAATCCATTTTCCTTTTATTAAATTTATTACTTAAATATTCTGTATTTATTGTTATATTTGTTGTGACACTAAAATTTCCTTTTAATGATTTAGAATCATTTTCCATTATTTTCTGTCTAAATAATTTAAAATAATCATAATAAGAACATAACTTGAAATTAAAACATTTTATTATATTCATATAAAAATTTTTAAAATTATTCTTTTTTATTAATAATATATTTTCTGTTCTATTCCATTGTATAAAATTCATTTGTTTTATTTTAGTAACAATTTCTTCATTATATGGTATTATCTTTATATACATACTATCCCCTTTAACTATATTATTTATAATAATGTGTTCAATTCTGAACATACTTACATTTTTTATATAATCGATAAAATTTAATTTATTATCTTTAATAAAAATATCAAAGTTGAAGGTTATTTCCTTTTCTCCATTCTTATCACTCTCTTTTAAAACCTTTTTTTCTTGCATAGTACAACTAAAATTTTTATCATCACTGTTACTATTTTTATTATCACAATTATAATTTTTATTATCACTGTTAACAGTTTTATTATCACAATTATAATTTTTATTATCACAATTATAATTTTTATTATCACTGTTACCAGTTTTATTATCACTGTTAGCATTTTCATTATCACTGTTACCATTTTTATTATCACAACTATCATCATAATCATAATAATTATCATCATTATAACCATAATGTGTGTCATCATCCGTATTACAATTCCTATCATCATCATTTCTTATTTTTTTTTCCTTGTATGATACATCACTGTTACGCTTTAAAGCTATATCCTTTTCTATAATATTTATTTCTTCATTCTTGATATTCTGTAAATTATTCATCCTATTATTCTCTATGCCACTCTGCTCACCTTCTTTCTGTTGTGCATGCATATGGTTTACACGTAAAACATCATTTAGGTTATTCACTTCACTCTTTATTGTGGTATCATAATGAAGTCCATTTTTATAATTACTATCATTTTTTTTTTCCAATACAACTTTTGGACTTGAATTTTTTATATCATTATCATTGGGATAAAATCCATCCTGTTTAATACAATTAACCTGAACATCCATATTATTGTCAATACCATTATTGTTGTGATTAGCATCTGTATTTTCATGATCGTTGTTATTTTTTTCTTTACTGGTTGTGTCACATGTTTCCTCCACTTTTATAAACTGTTCCTTAGGTAACTCATTCATTTTAAGATTGGTATTTACATTTTTAATACTAGAAAAATGATGAAATAATTTACATAAATAATAAAGAACAGTATCACTTACTGACCCTCCTAAAAACAAAGTAAGTTTAGATATTTCAAAAATATAAAATAAAGGTATATGCCATACTTTTTTATCATTATCCCATTTTGTATTTCTACAATGAACTTTAAAATAAGAAGTGATAATATTATTTTCATTTGTATATTTTAATTTCAATATTAAATATCCTTTCTTTTCATTTATTATATCACTACAATATTTATTATCATATAATATATAATTATATATATTAGTTATATCAATATGATTCCATGTATCTAAACTATTATTAACACTTGAACTTTCTGTTATTCTCATAAGAAAAAAATCAAAATTATTTCTTTCCTTATCATTTAGTACAATGTCTAAATATACATCCTCACTATTAAAATTATTTTCTAAGTTTATTAATTTCTTATCAATCTTTTCTGTATCAATTTTTCTAAAATAATGGGTCTTAATAAAACCTTTATTTTCTTCTTCCTTGTAATATTTTGATCTCATCTTAATAAAATGAAAAATAAAAAAATAAATATTAAAGAGAGTACCTAATTGGAATAATAAAATAAAAATGAGAAGGCGATGGAGAAGGACATATGAAGTTAATATATATATATATATATATATATATATAATATTTAGATGTATCCACATCAAAATGGGTCAGTTAATACAAAAAAACTTATACCAATAAATTGGCACACACATATATATATATATATATATATTTATATATTTATATTTATATATACATATGGTTATGTGTTCATATTGTTCTCCCCCTTTCTATGCACACCTTGAATTATTCAAACTCAACATTTTATTTACCATAAAACGGATGGAAAAAATAATTTTTATAACCACATATATATATTATGTACATATAAATATATTATATATGTGTTTATTTTTTTTATTTTTCATTTTTAATAGCACAATTAATTCGTATACCAACAAAAAAATAAAAAATAAAAAATAATAAAAATAAAAATACTTTAAAAAAATATACTTTTAAATACGCACAAAAAGTTTAATATATATATTTATATATATTTATTTATTTATTTATTTATTTAAAGCACACTTTTCATTACACATGATTAAAACATTTAATTCTTATTTTCTTTCCTGCATTTTGAACAAAAAAAAAAAAAAAAAAAATTATACATATATATATATAATTTGTAAATTAAAAAGTTTAAATATTTCATCATTTGTTTTATTCTTTTGATTATACAATAATTTTTAAAAAAAATTACAAGAAGTATTTCAAATATTATTATATATTATGTTCATAAATTATATAAGGAATACATACGTAAAAATAAAAGTATTTTTATATAAAAAATAAAGCATGAAATATGGTTGTATGTGCGTGGAGAGGGGTATACATATAAAAATATTATATATAAATATATGTAAAGAAAAAAATTGACAAATAATTTATACATATATAATATTATAATATATATGTATTTTATTGTATTCTATTAAAAATATACACTTTAAAAAAAAAAAAAAAAAAAAAAAATATATATATTATATATATATATATATATATATATTTGTATTTATTTATATGAAAAAAATAAAATAAATAATAAAGAAAAAAAAAATATATACATGTTATTTTGTATATATGTAAAAAAATATTTTATATATACATATTAATATATTCTGTATAATGTTATATATCTTCTATATATACAATGGTCACATATTTAGCACCTTTATTAGTTCATCTTATTTGGTAAAGCGGAAAAAAAAAATAAAAATAAAATAAAATAAAACAATATATATATATATATATATATATATATATATATATATATATAATTAAATAAATAAATTAATATATGCATTTATGTATAATTATATACTTCTATTATAAAGTTCTGATATAAAATCAATGTTAACAATTAATTATTTTCATTATATTTTTTAGATTATCTATTAGAAAGTAAAGCACTTTTACTATAATATGGGTACAAAATAAAATAATATGTTCTTCTAATTTTGTGCTACCTTTTTTTAAAATGGAAAAAATAAAAAAATAAAATAAAGTTAATAGTTATATGTAAAACATAATAATTTTAATAAAAAAAAAATAATATTTATTACAAAAATAATTTTTTTTCTTCTTCCCCTTCATATTGGTATCTAATACTTTTTATCATGTGTAGTATATAACAAGGGTTGATATTCCTCCATTTTGTTTTAAACATAATAACTTATCTGATTAACACATAAAAAATTACACACACATATAATATATATATAATATATATATATATTTATTTATGTGTGGGTGTACCTATTTGTAAGCTTTTAAATTTCATATTTTAAAGGAAACCGAAACGTAAGGATATATTTCATCATCATTTTCATCAGATCTTTTTATATAATTCTTCCCTATAGAATCAGTTGATGAGAATATGTCGTATAATTTTTTTCTAACCTTTTTTTCTTTACTTTCTCCATTAATTCTTATACTAAATGAAGCAAAATTAGGTGGAACGCCAAATCTTAATACAGATTCACAAAATACTCGAAGAATATTAATATGAATGAATGCAATAAATATATCAGAAAATGCAGCTAAGCACATACGTCTTAAGAACGTTTCTTGTCGTATAATTTCTGCTTCTACTTTTGTTCTAGATTCCATCATATCATTATATTGTTTTTCATCATATTTAAATGATTTAACAACAAATTTTTTAACTTTTGCTTCTTTTTTAAAATCTTCTGCAAATTTTTTAAAAACAAAAACTTTCCATAATGTATTTCCATCCTTATCTATTAAATCTTTAAATTGTTCTGTAGATCTAGGAACAACATATGATGAGAATTTTTCATAATTATTTTTCCAATCATCTACAGAATTTTTGGGTACATAAGCAATAAGTGTTGTTAGATATTCTGTTTCTATAAAATCGGATTCACTAACTGTTTGTGGTGTTAATATTTCATTTAAATTTCTTAAAAAAAAATTATTTGAATCATTTTTTGGTACTTCTTTTTTTTTCTTTTCTTTTAAATCATTTAACATACTTGACTTTATTTGAATTTCATCAGATAATTTTGTAATATTATTTATCATAATATCAATAGTATCTGTTAACGATCTACTCCTAGGATATTTGGCATCATCCCAAGTAAATCTTCTTATATATTGATCTATATTTATATGTTGACGTTGATATATTATTTTTAATTCAATATTCTCATCATACTCTTTAGCTATCTTTTCTATCTTTTTTAAACAACCATATGCATAACTATCATATTTCTGTAAATCATCAGCACACTTTAATAAATCATCAAATGAACAAAATTTTATATTAGTAGGTACATCTAATATATTCGTATCTATACATATATGACTACCTAAAAGACGATTCTTCAATATAGTATATATATATTCACGGCTTGTATTATCTCTTGTTGAACAAGCTATGAACAAACACATGGGAATCTCACTCATCTTTTTTACACCTCTTACATAAAACAAAAGAAATAAGGGCACATAAAATTTATGTAAAAAAATAAAAATAAATAAATAAAAAAAAAATATATATATAATATATTTATAATATATATAATATATATATATTTTTTTTATTTTTTTTTTTTTATAACTCTATATTTATATATATACAAACTTTCTCTCATTTCATTACAACGAAAAAAAAAAAAAAACAAAAAAATAAAAAAAAATAAAAAAATAAAAAAATAAAAAAATAAAAAAATAAAAAAATAAAAAATCGACTCATGTATTATATTATATATATATAATATATATATAATGAAAATCTTTTATTTATATATTTAAATTCTATGTACTTTTATATAACATATATATATATAATACATATATTAATTTTTATTTTTTATATTTTATATTTTATATTTTTATTTTATTTATTATTATATTACTATTATTTTTTTTTTTTTCCTATTCTACATTAATATATACAAATATATATATATGTATATATCAATGAATTATTTTATTTTTTAATAAAAAGTTATTATTATATATAAAATTAATTATTTACATATATTTATTAATAGTACATTTTAAAAATATTATAATTTGAAATGGTATTAAAAGTAAATATATCCTTCTCCATATTATTCATTTGAATATTTAAAAAAAAAAAAAAAAAAAAATTTTAATTACTAAAAGAATATAAATATATTATATATATATTATATATATATATTATATAATATATATAATATATTATACATATATAAAAGAACCACTATGGTACTATATACAATATTAGAAATATATATTAACATATTAATACATACATATTATATATAATATATATATATAATATAATATATATTTATATATATATATTTAATAATTATCTAAGAAAAAAAAAAATATACATACATATATATAATATATATATATTTATATATTATATAGATATATAATATTTATTTATTTATTATTTTTTTTTTTTACTTTGAAAATATACAAAATATATATTTTTCATTTCCCCATCAAATTAAAATGTAAAAAAAATAAATGTGTGTAATTTGAATTTATATAATTATATATATATCACAAATGTTATATAAATGTACATTTTAAGGTTAAAATAGATATTTTATTTTTTATTATTAGAATAAACGAAAAAAGAAAGGGAAAAAAAAAAAAAAAAAAAAAAAAAAGCAATCAAAAAAAAGAGGAAACCTTTTTTTTTTTTTTTTTCTTAAGTTTTTAAAAGGTTAAAAAGGAAATAAAAAAGATAATATATATATATATGCACCTTTTTAATCTTTATATTTATATTTACCTCTTTTTTGTTTAATATATATATATATAAGTCTTGTGAAAATATTTTTTATTATATGCTAAACACATTGTATTTCCATTACGCATATCAAAACATACCATATAGAAATACAATTAAATATATACACATATATATATATATATATATATATATATATATATAGCCTCCTTTCCATTTTGTTAGCTACTTTTATTATTTAATTTTAAAAAATAAAACATTTTATGTTTTTTATCAAATGTTAATCTTTAATCATAAAAAAGAATATATAAACCATAATATATATATATATATATATATATATGTTCATATATATTTATAACATGTTAACATGTCCATGTAGGCATTAAATGATATATTTTTTATTTCTTTATTTTCATCTAATACAATATCATCTTTATTTATTCTTGGATTATTTATCAAGTTATGTTTTAATAAAAGATTAAAATCATCTTTATTTATTTTATCACCCATTAATCCTAAATAAGTTCTTAATTCGTCTACATCTAATAATTGTTTTTTTTGCATATCTAAAATATCAAAATGTTGTCTGAAGGATGAATTATTATTATTATTATTATTTATGGAATGAAGTATTTTTCTTTTTAATAATGTAAAAAATAATTGTAAATCCATCTTATCAATATTTTTAATTTTCATCTCTTTTTTAAAATTATTTATATCTCTTATATCATATACTTGTTTTAATTGTCTAGCCATTGTTGGAAATAATGTTATATCAACTTCTCCTTTTTTTTCCACATCATGATATTCAAATATGACTTGAGCCTCTAGAAAGTATTTCATCATTTCCTTCCTAAGAGTTGTTTCAAATGATAAAAAAGAAATACAATATGGATAAAATAAGGAAAAGAAATATATATGTATATATATATATATATATATATATATACAATTATTCTTTCATTTTACATACATAAGTACATTATGTGTTCATAAATATTTATATATAATTAATTTTATCATATTATAATTTATAAAAAATATAAAAACCTGCTATAATATATCCTTTCAGAAGAATCTTTCTGTGTCTTATTCAACTTATTTATTATTTTGTCAACCATTTTTTTAATAGCTTCATTTGGATTGTCATATTTATTTAATCCATTTACATTTTCCATCTTTTTTTTTTTTTTATATACTTTTTTGGTAACATTTAAAATATGTGCAAATGTATTGAAATTTTATTTTCAATATATTCCTCGGGAAAAAATAAATAAATAAATTAAATTTAGTGTTACTATATTCTCAATTGTTAATACATTATATTATTACCTTATTACTATAATATGACACAAAAAAAAAAAAAAAAAAAAAATTTTACATATTTTTTCTGAAAAAAAAATAATAAATATATAATTTAATAAGTGGCACTTTTTTATAACGTATCGTTTTATTCACTTGCACCAAAAAAAAAAAAAAATAAAATAATATAATATAATAATAAAAAAGAAGATGATTTTATAATATACATATAATATATATATATATATTTATGTATGTTTTAACTTTTTTTTTTTTTTGTTTTTGGAAAATTGTAAAAAATGTTTCCATGGGAAATATAAGTATCATAGGAAAATAATTTAAATATAAAATGTTTTATATTATATATATATATATATATATATATATATATATATATATAGTTTTTTTATTCTTTTTTTTTTTTTTTTTTTATTTTTTTTTTTTTTTTGGCTAGCTATTATTGTTTTAATAAAAATATATAAGGAGAAAAATAATAATAAAATCCACAAAATAAAATTTTTTGAAAATGGATAAATTAGAACTATTATAAATATATATATATATTTATTTATTTAAAATAAATACTTATTTGATAATTATAAAAATATATATATATATATATATTTTTTTTTTTCATATTTTAAGAACAAAAATCACATTAAAAAAAAAAAAAAAAAAAGAGTAAAATCCAAAAGTAAAAGCAAAAGTAAAGGAAAAAGAAAAATATGCACACATATAATAAATAAATATATAAACATATATTTATATATTTATATATATATTTATTTATATAACAGCTTAATCAATTTTAATTTTCTTGGTTCTCTGCTCTTCCTTTAATTTTCTCTTTGCATAGAATTTAATAATTTCGTCAAGAATAATGACTGGGAAGGACCATAAGAATACCAGGAACCAGTCATATGCACTTAATGGAACAACACCAAAAATACGAGCTAAAGGTGGAATATAAAGTATGAAGACATGTAAAAGTAAGGAACCTATTGTAGCTAATACTAGGTACATATTTCTCCATGGTGGTATTTCAAATAAGGAATTATATTCACTCAAGGCATTCAAAGCATTAAACATTTCAATTAAAACTAAAACGGACAAAGATAACGTGCTCGCCTAAAAAAAAATATATATATATAAATAAATAAATACATATATATATACATATACATATACATATATATATATACATATATATATATACATATACATATATACATATATATGTGTGCTTTATATTTATTACCTTAATTTTTCCTGCTGAAAAATATGAACAGTGGTCCTCAGACATATCATAAACTTTATTTACACGAAAGTTAGTCCATGCCTTACATTGATTATAATGTGATAACTGATAAAAATTTATCAACGTGTGCATATCTGAATCTGGATAAAATAAAAACCAGTAGACAAATATTGAAACTGTAGCTATTCCCACATATGTTCCAATAATTATATATCTTAATAAGGTTAGACCGTTTATTAAATTGTCGTTTTTGTGTCTTGGCCTGCACTTCATAACGTCATGTTCTGGTGGATTGAAACCTACAAAAATAAAATAAATGATAATGGAATGAATGGGATGTATATAACGAACAAGTAACACAAAAAAAAAAAAAAAAAAAAAAAAAAACATACATATAATATATATATATAATATATACATATGTATATATTTATCTTTATTTTGATTACCTAATGCTGTTGCTGGTAATCCGTCAGTTACCAAATTGACCCACAATAATTGAACAGGAGCTAAACTGTCTGGAATACCCAATAAGGCTGTTATAAAAATAGATGCAACTTCTCCAATATTACTACTAATTAAATAACGTATGAATGCTTTCATATTATTATATATACATCTTCCTTCTTTAATAGCTTCAACTATAGTATTAAAATTATCATCTGCTAAAACAATATCTGATGCTTCTTTAGCTACCTCTGTTCCATTAATACCCATAGCTATTCCTATGTCTGCTGATTTCAATGCTGGTGCATCATTTACACCATCACCTGTCATAGCAACCGTTTCTCCTAAATCTTTTAATACTTTTACTATTTGCTTTTTATGTTTGGGTTCAGTTCTACAAAAGACAATTCTTGGTGTATTTTTTAAAATATGTTTTTGTTTTTCTAATGAGAAATCTTCAAATTCTCTTCCATTATAACAACATATTTGTGTATTTTTATTATTTGAATAATTATCTCCATCATCATCTCCTTCATTTTTCTTTAATATATTAATTTCTTTAGCTATAGCTCTAGCTGTATTAATATTATCACCTGTAATCATAAAAACACGTATACCAGCCATATGACATAATTTGATTGCTTTTCCTACATATTTACGTGGTGGATCAATAATACCTAATCCACCTAAATAAATTAAATCATGTTCTAACTTATAATAATCATCTGTATTTTTAATATTTAAATCTTTACTACTTAATTTTTTATATGCAAAGCTAAGTGTTCTTAATGCTCTTTTACCCATATTTTGAATCTTATTATGAATTTCATTTTTTAAAGTTTCATTTAATGGACGTATATCATTTTTCATTAAATAATATTTACAATTCTTTATTATATTTTCAGGTGCACCTTTACAATATAATATTAGTTCTTTCTTTTTATTTTCAACAATAACACTCATAAGTTTCCTTTCTCTAGTAAATTCAATAATTTTTATTTGTTTACATTCATTTCTCCACGAAGAAATGCATTCACTAGGAACGCTATCATCATTATTATTATTATTGTTATTATTGTTTTTATTATTATTATTATTATTAGGTGATGATGTAGTATCTTTTAATTTATTATTAGCACCTTTTGATTGAAAACAATTTTCAAATGTTGAACCATGCTCAAATGTATTATCTCCTATTGCTTCATATCCATTTGTCGTACCATGTGTAGTACTATAATTTGAATTGTTTATAAAATTTCCATTATTATAATTCGAACTATTCTTATCATTTTCATTCAATGTATTATTAACATTACTGTTATCATTTTTTGAACTAAAGAATTTGTTGATACCTCTAACTGTTTTTTCCTTCTTATTTGATGATTGTGTTGTTGTTGTTGTTTTTTCATATTCTGCTACCATTTTATTATTTTTAGAACATGTAGGTAATATATCAAAATTATGAACAAAATGTAATAAAGCTAATTCAGTACTATCTCCAAATTTTTTTACTACCTCACTATTATTATTACAGAAAATATTTGCCTCATTACAATTTACTAAACACATATAAAAATTATAATCATATTCTGAATAACAATATTTATTAATTTTATCTTCTAATATTTTACTTCCTCTACTTATAATTGTATTTTCATTTGTTTTCATTTCTTTTAAGGGTATATTCATATTATTAACACCTCTACTAGTATTATTAGCATTATTTGTATTATTTAAATCATGTTTCATTTTCTTACTATCAGTAGAATAATAATCATTATATGGATCATTATCATCAAGTAGCCCTCCTTCTCCATCATCTGTTAAAGCTTCAGTATTTCCTTCTTCTTTTAATTTATTAAAAAAAGAAGATTCACCTGCATATATATCACTTGTCAAATTAGAGCATTCATAAAAGTAATAGGTATCACCCTTTTGACATAGTTGATATTCAGTTAAAGAATCAGATTCTCTAAATAAATGAAACACTGTAGTTGTCATTTGATTTGTTGTGAGTGTACCCGTTTTATCAGAACATATAACTGTAGTACATCCTAAGGTCTCAACACTTTGTAATTTTCTTACAATGGCATTTTTTTTTACCATTCTTCGAGTTCCTAAAGCTAAACAAGTTGTTATAACTGCTGGTAATCCTTCAGGTATTGCAGCAACAGCTAAAGCAACACTGATTTTAAAATAATATAAACAACCATATAAAAAGGAACCATGAACTGGATCTGAGAAATGTTTAAAATTAATAATCCATACAGTTACACATATTATAAAAATAATTTTTGATAACTGTTCACCAAATAAATCTATTTTGATTTGTAAAGGTGTTTGAGTATCTTCACTATTAGATTCTATAACAGCATGTTGAATATGACCTATTTCTGTTTTCATACCTATATTAATAACAACAGCTATACATCTACCACATACTATAGCTGTTGATGAAAATAAAATATTTTTTTTCAATTGTATTTCACAATTTTTATAACTATCTTCCATTTTTTCAGAATATTTATCAACAGAACATGATTCTCCTGTTAACATACTCTGTTCAACTTTTAAACTTGTAGAATATATTTTTATTATTCTAGCATCAGCAGGAGTTTTATTTCCAACACTTAATTCAATAATATCTCCAACATATAAATATTTACTATCAATAATCTCCCACTTTCCATCTCTTAATACTTTAGCTCTCGTTGGCTGTAATTCTTTTAAAGCTTCTAAAGATTTTTCAGCATTACATTCTTGCCATACACCTACTGCAGCATTTAATATTAATATTAATACTATAACTAATGGTTCAATGAAATCACATACTTCTATTTTCTTGTGTTTCATATCTAATAAAGTTAAAACGAAACTAATAAATGCAGCTAATAATAATATCTTTACTAATAAATCATCAAACTGATTCAATATTAATTCAAAAATACTCTTCTTCTTTTCTACTTCTAATTCATTCAAACCATATTTTAATCTTCTATCATTCAACTCATCATTTTTTAAACCCTTATCTTTCT